>NW_026366123.1:0-371 GCF_001194135.2 Octopus bimaculoides | reverse complement strand
AGAGTGAGATGATCCGATAGTAATGTCGAAGAAGTTGCTATAGTTATTGTTTGTGTTGGCAACAGAGCATGTCCTCGAAAGAAATGAACGTTTTTCAGTCGTTAAGAATTATATTAATTTCTAATGGGGTTTGATTAGTTAGATTCCTAGCTAGAAGAAGCGCTTTATCTAGTAGTTTAGTGGAAATAAATGAGTAGTAAATATTCATATCAAATTGTAGGAATGAAGCAGAGTGTTTGTTATTCAAGATATGAAACCATGTTATGACTTCGCCTATACACGACCATGCATAAATATATATATGTGTGTGTGTGTGTGTGCGTACGTGTGTGTGTATGTAGATATATACAGGTATATATATATATATATAT
>NW_026366122.1:2199-2677 GCF_001194135.2 Octopus bimaculoides | reverse complement strand
GATAGATAGATAGATAGATAGATAGATAGATAGATAGATAGATATGGAGCTGTTCTCAGTTGCATTTGGTAATTATGACATCCTCCGGGGCAGAAATAATGTTAATAATTCAAGAATTTATATTGTAGTGTATTTGATATCCCTGTATTTCCCGCTATACTTGTTGTTCAAATAAATGCTATTGGCCTCTTTGGTTTATTTCTCTTAATTCATTTTCGTCTAACTTCAAAATGATTACCTCAAGTTTCTTCCGAATTTTTTTTTTTACTTTTGTTCATATTTTTTTAATGGTTTCATCAACGAGGGGAGGACATTGGTGATGGTCTTTTCTCGGGCCACAAAGACTTTTTACGGGCCACGAAGACAGAGGTGCATGAAGTGGGGTGGAAGTAAGCGATGATGCCGTAACAAAACTCGGTTCAAACGCTTGCAAAGGAAACGGAGTTTGCATAAAAGCGTCCCAAGGCCAGATGGCGGT
>NW_026366122.1:0-900 GCF_001194135.2 Octopus bimaculoides | reverse complement strand
TATATATATATATATATATATATATCACAGATTAGAAACAGAGCATTTAGCTCACAATCGTAAATTCGTGAGTTCGATACCCGAGACGCGTTTTTTCCTTGAGCAAGGCATTTTATTGCACATTGCTCCACACCACTCAGCTGGAAAATATAAAGTGTAGCTGTAATCCAATATATTTAACTTACATAATCTACGATATACTAGAACGTATTACTTATTCTCATATATGTCTAGCTAATTCTTCCTTTTACCGCAATAAATACCCAGCCCAGCCATGTGTAAATATATTTGTATATATATATATGCAGGCTGTTTTAAAACGTCTGCTATCATTTGAGATGTAAATATCACAGAAACTACATAGTCAAAGCAAATGAAACTAAACAGGTTTAATGTTGAGCAACATAAGATTTATTCCTCCAAATTTGAATGAGAAATTCAAAGTTGGGTGGATTCCAGGGACGATTTCGCAAATGCTAATATGTGCACCGCTTGAAACACGGCACACGTCAAGTCGATGATCCAGCTCCCTTCATAAAACGCTGCAGCATGTCTTGGGTAACAGTCTCCAGTGCGGTAGTAATCCTCTGCTTGAGTTCCTCTAGGTTTGCAGGAAGAGTGGGGACATAGACCAGGCTCTTCACATAGCCCCAGAGAAAAAAAATTGCAAGGTGTCAGGTCAGATGAATGTGGCGGCCGTTTCAACAGCACATTGTCTTCATCACCAACACGCCCGATCTACCTTCCTCGCAGATTGTCATTGAGATAAACCCACAGTTTGGTGGAGCCCCGTCCTGTTGAGAAATGAACTCTTCATGTTCATTTGCAATGAGCTCATCCATTAGCCAGATCTGAAGCATTTGCAGATAAACATCGCCGGTCACATTTCCCTCAAAGAAA
>NW_026366121.1:0-321 GCF_001194135.2 Octopus bimaculoides | reverse complement strand
TCGCACCATTAATGATAAGTCTGATACTTGGACACACATACATGTATGTATGTTTTCTTTCTCTTCTTAATTTACAATAAATGTTGGCCGGCCACCTACGTGGTGAGATCCCTCGTAGCATGATCCTGACGAAAAGCATCTTGTTTTGTTCATTATTTTTTAAATCTTAAGACGGTCTTGGAGATTTTTATAATCCCAAACATGGTGATCATTTATAGAGTATGAATTAAGAATTTGCGTTCTCTTCCCAAGAAACCAAGTTCAGCTATGTTTTGCTCTTGACGGGTTGGTACGTATTCTATTGCTCCAATAATAATAATA
>NW_026366120.1:0-407 GCF_001194135.2 Octopus bimaculoides | reverse complement strand
ACACACACACATACACACATACACTCACAAACTCACACACACGACACTACAATATTTTTTATGGAGCCTTCTGAAGGGAGAGCATTAATCTAAATACGTTCTAATTATTTGACATTATAATGCTAATGGAGCAAACAAATGTAATAAGCGTTAATGAACCTATACTCATAGTGAAATACTACAGAAGGCATTAGGAAGTCAACCCATCCTCTTTTTATACATCATCTTTTTTTAGAAAATGTATTATACCGTTTATTTCTACTGCAAAAATTTTGATATGAAGGATCTAGCGTTCTGTAAATGGTTTCGTGTGACTTGGCAATAATGCATATTTCAGGGACAGTAAATATTGATGTAATATGTGTAATGTATATTATTTCTATGAATGTATTCTCTTATCTTAAAGC
>NW_026366119.1:0-233 GCF_001194135.2 Octopus bimaculoides | reverse complement strand
CTCCGACGGAACACAAAATCCACGGAGTCTAAGTTCAAACAACTAATGCAGGACGAGCAGCTGGGTGACAGGACTCCGTCTCAGTTTCTACGACATCTCCGAGAGCTCAGCAACACAACTGAGAACAACTCACTTTTACGGAAGCTTTTCTTCTCCCAGCTGCCTCCCAATATGCAAACCAATTTGATACCAACACCGTGGATCAACTGGCTACCATGGCTGATAAAATTTTA
>NW_026366118.1:0-674 GCF_001194135.2 Octopus bimaculoides | reverse complement strand
GTTGAAAATGTTATAAATATTACTTTATTTGCGTGTAATATGTATGGTTAGAATTTCATCAACATGAAAAATATATGAATTTTCATGGGGGGTTATGGCTCTTAAGCATAGAATATAATTTACAAATTTCATAATGATCCATTCAGTACTTTTGACGTATTTTTGGATAATAAAAAATGACTAAAATTTTGGAGTAAATTTTTTCTGTTCAAGTGGTGCTGCCCGTACAGTGGGAAGGTGGATGACAATAGATTTCGTTTGAGAAGGTATTATCTGTTTAATATCTGTTACCATGTTCCATTGCCCCGTATTGATAAGTAAGTTGTATTTCACTGTGGTGGTAGAGAAATGAGAATGAGATGTAAGTGGACAAAATTTTAGAGATAGCAGTTAAGTGGTGCTATAGTCGTGTGGGGTCCTTAGAACTGTCGTTAGGGTAGGAAGGTTAGAGTTTAATTGGATGACAATATATTTGACTTGACAGGGTAGCATGTGGTTAATATCTGTTACCATCTTCCTATATCGTCGTGAGAATTAATTTGTATTTACCTGCTGTGGTACTTAAATGAGAATGAGATGTAAGGGGACAATGTTTTTGAGATTCCGGTTCGAATTGACATCAGCGTTTTTGTTTCATTTTTGACACGTAATACTTAAATAGTGGAAGAGATATA
>NW_026366117.1:215-335 GCF_001194135.2 Octopus bimaculoides | reverse complement strand
GTGTGTATGTATGTGTGTGTGTGTATGTATGTGTGTGTGTATGTATGTGTATGTATGTGTATGTGTATGCATGTGTGTGTATGTGTGTGTGTATGTATGTGTATGTATGTGTGTGTATGT
>NW_026366117.1:0-123 GCF_001194135.2 Octopus bimaculoides | reverse complement strand
TATATGTGTGTGTATGTATGTGTATGTATGTGTATGTATGCGTGTGTATGTGTATGTATGTGTGTGTATGTGTATGTGTGTGTATGTATGTGTATGTATGTGTGTATGTGTATGTATGTGTAT
>NW_026366116.1:0-208 GCF_001194135.2 Octopus bimaculoides | reverse complement strand
ATGGATGGATGGATTTATATATATATATATATATATATATATATGTATGTATGTGTGTGTATGTAGGTATGTATGTATGGATGTTTTTGTCTTTTTATGTTATGGTTTTTCATTTTGTTCACGTTCCTTTGACGTCCTGGGCCCATGTACTCTTGTATATATACATATATATGTAGGTATGTACATATATGTATGTATTTATGTATAT
>NW_026366115.1:0-222 GCF_001194135.2 Octopus bimaculoides | reverse complement strand
ATATATATATATATACGTATGTGTATATAAATATATACACACGCATATATATACATACTGACATATATATCCACTAACACAAATATATAAACTGTGTGTGTGTGTGTGTGTTTGTGTGTGAGTATATGAATATGTATATAAATATGTGTGTATGTATATGTATACGTGTAGACGTATTTAAATGTTTACATACACACACATACACACACATATATACTAACA
>NW_026366114.1:0-757 GCF_001194135.2 Octopus bimaculoides | reverse complement strand
ACACACACACACACACACACACACACACACACATATATATATATATCGTGGGTATAAGAGGTATTGGTGTCAAGACCCAAAGGTGTCAGATAATGCTGAGTAAGCTTTGGACAGACTATAGTTAAGCTCCCGGTTCGATGATGATACGAATGAGGAGCCCAATGTAGGTCGTGTATTAATTAGCATGCATATATACAACAATTAACAGGATGAGATTAAAAAAAATCCAAGGCTGCGAGAGTTTTCAGAACATTTATAAAGAGATCTTACAGCTGTTTCGGGGATATTTTATATATTCCTTCACCAGAGACGGTGAGAAAATGTTTAAGTAATAGTTATTATAGAGAAGATATGAAAAACAGAGTGAAGTGGAGGAATGAAAACAGACGTGAGATATGAAAGGATATTGTATCTGCAGTTCCATTATTTGAGCAGAATGGTGTATATATAAGTTTCCTGTACCTTGTGTGTGAGTTCCAATGGTGTTTATAATTGGTCATTCCAAGCATAGAGTCTTGTAAACGGTGTTATTCGATCGAGGGTTTTTTTTTTGAAGTGACTTAAAAGTTGGGAATGTGTTTGTAAGGTCGAATCAAAAACAGGAAGAGAAAAAAAAAAAGGTAGTGAGGCAAAAAAAGAGGAACAGGGACAATAAAGAAATGAAGAAAGAGAAGGTGTGCTAGCAAGTGGTGAGGATAAAATGATAGAAGGAAGGAAGAGGTGAGAGAGAGTGGGAGGAAGAGATGAAAGGATAAAG
>NW_026366113.1:0-425 GCF_001194135.2 Octopus bimaculoides | reverse complement strand
ATATATATATATATATGTATATATATATATGTGTGTGTGCGTGTGTATGTATGTATGTAAATATTTATATATTTATATATATATTCTTATATATACATATATATATATATATGTATATATACGTATACATATATATACATATTTATGTATATATATGTATATGTGTATATATATATACTTTATTATATATATATAGATGTATGCATGTACGTATTTATGTATGTGGGTATGTATGTTTTGAATGTATATATATGCACCCATATATTTTCTTCCTTATGCATACTTCACATCGCGTATAACTGTAATAGGTATGCGTACGTGAGTACGAGGTGAATGTGAGATGAATGTCTGTATGTTTGCGCCTCAACGCGTGTGCGCATGTATGCGTGTGCACGCGCGTATAAGTATGCGTGTGTGGGCGGGTG
>NW_026366112.1:0-443 GCF_001194135.2 Octopus bimaculoides | reverse complement strand
ATATGTACATATATATGTATGTATAATATATATATATTATTCTTTTGTTCTCTTACTTCTTTCAGTCGTTTGACTGTGGCCATGCTGGATCACGGTCTTGAAGGGTTTTAGTCGAACAAATCGATCCCAGGCCTTATTCTTTCTAAGCGTAGTAATTATCCTAGCAGTCTGTGTGCCGAACCACAAAGTTATAGGGACGTAAACAAACCACCACTGGTTGTCAAGCAGTGATAGGGACAAACATAAACACAGAAACCCAGAGAGACAGACACACACAGAGATATATATACATATATGTATACGACGGGCTTCTTTCAGTTTCCGTCAACCAAATCCACTCACAAGGCTTTGGTTTGCCCGAAGCTACAGTAGAAGGCACTTACTCAAGGTGGCATACTGTGGGAGTGAACCCGGAACCATGTGGTTGGGTAGCAAGCTTCTTA
>NW_026366111.1:0-559 GCF_001194135.2 Octopus bimaculoides | reverse complement strand
ATAAACCCCGATAAGTGTGTTTTCGGGCAGTCCTCCCTGAAATTTCTGGGGCACTATATTGATTCTAATGGGACCAAACCTATTCCTGCTAAGGTCGATGCCATTCAACGCATCGCCCCTCCAACTTTTTTGCGACAACTTCACCATTTTTTGTCTCTATTGTTACTATCAACCTTTTACAAACTAACTTCCTAGTTAATTAACCTTCCTTTGATATTGCTGCACCTCTTATGTGTTCATAGCTTGCACTGGGTACATCTTATAGTTTCTACCTATGCCTTTTCTACAGATCGAGCAGGGCCATCTACCTGAAGGGGTTTGTGTTTTGTCTACATTCCTACTTATTAGGACTTTGGTTTTAGCTAGGTTGACTCTAAGGCCCTTTGATTCTAGTCCTTGCTTCCACACCTGAAACCTCTAGTTCTGATAGTGACTCAGCAATTAGTGCAAGGTCATCAGCATAGAGGAACTCCCAGGGGCATCCTGTATTGAATTCCTCTGTTATCGCTTGGAGGACTATGATAAATAGAAGGGGGCTGAGGACTGAACCTTGGTGGAC
>NW_026366110.1:0-409 GCF_001194135.2 Octopus bimaculoides | reverse complement strand
TGTATGTATGTATGCATATATATATATATGTGTGTGTCTAATTTTGATACTGTTGCATGTGCTATTATGTGAAAACTCCACTAAATGCGAACTTGATCTATTTAATTTATTGATTTCACAATCGATCGACATACTTTTAGCTCCTTTGTTGACACCATTTTTATTTGCATTTGTGTTATATTTGAATATATGTGTTCACAGTGAAAACAATCGTAATTTTCATCTTCGATGTGATATTTAATAGAGTTTATTTTGATCATGAAACAGTTCTTGTTGTATTTAGCTGAACATTGTCTTATGGTTTTATACTTTTTAATCACCCATTCACCCACACACGCGCACACGTATGTGCGTGTGTGTGTGTGGGTGTGTTTGTGAGGGACAGAGAGAGAGCATGTGTGTGTGTATG
>NW_026366109.1:0-224 GCF_001194135.2 Octopus bimaculoides | reverse complement strand
ATATATATATATATATATATATATATATATGACCCTCCATAAATCCTAAGTTTTAATTTAGAATTTATGGGAGCAACTGCCGCGAGGCTATAGTTGAAGACACCTGCCCAAGGTGCCATGCAGTGGAAATGAACCTGAAGCCATATGGTTCGTAAGCAAGCTACCATACAACGCAGCCACTCCTGCGCCGTACATATATATAGAGAGAGACACACACATGTATA
>NW_026366108.1:0-204 GCF_001194135.2 Octopus bimaculoides | reverse complement strand
TGTGTGTGTGTGTGTGTGTGTGTGTGTGTGTGTGTGTGTGTAAATATTGCCCTTGCACGCATCATATGTTCTTAAGTATAAAATTACAATTTTATTTCTAAACATTTAAAATATTTATAATTCATATATTCTATCAAATACAAGTCATATTTTTCTCACCCATTCAATAATATACTCTATCTATACGCATTTCATATCATTACT
>NW_026366107.1:3819-4276 GCF_001194135.2 Octopus bimaculoides | reverse complement strand
ATACATACATACATTTATACATACCTCCATTCTTACCAACCTAGCTAAGTTACCTTTCTGCGTTCATACCTACCTACTAAATTATCTGTCGATCCACCTACCTGTTTGCCTTATATTTGTACTTATCTATCTTCCCAACTCTCTACGTATCTACCTTTCTAATCTATATACCTATCCTCCTACCTATTTACCTACCTGCCTATCTACCAACCTACCTACTATATTCCTATCAACCTCCATATCTACCTATCTAGCTACTTATCTATCGATAACAATCTACCTACCTACCTACGTATCTCTCTACCTCTCTTCTTACCTACCTGTTACTTACCTATCTAAATTACTTTTCTACCAACATATCACATCAACAATCTACATACCTGACCATCTACCGACTTACTCAATTTACATTTCTACCTCCCAATTTATCAACCTGTCTACCAAATTATTCGCCTAC
>NW_026366107.1:257-647 GCF_001194135.2 Octopus bimaculoides | reverse complement strand
TATATATAATCAATTCAAACATGAACAAGCAAGAAAAAACACGAAAAAACAACAACGCGAGGACGTGGAATAAGTAGAGTGTTATTGGACACTCAGGAAAGAAAAGAAAAGAAAGAGGATTCCACGTTTCGAGCGGAGCTCTTCATCAGAAATATAGGAAAAGTCCAAAGAAGGGAAGACGGAGAAAGAAAATCGCCAACGATGCACACGCGGTCACACACATACATACATACACACATACATACATGCATACACGCATATATACATACATATATATATACATATATTATATTTATAGATGTATGTATATATATATGCATTTACACATACATACATGTATATATATATATATATATATATATATATATATATATATATATATATATATAT
>NW_026366107.1:0-244 GCF_001194135.2 Octopus bimaculoides | reverse complement strand
CGATCTAGACATATACAGATAGATAGATAGATAGATAGATAGATAGATAGATAGATATGCATACATTTGTATATAATTCAAGAAATCACTATCTACATCAATACAAGATCAATCTATTTTATCGAATATAACACGTACACAATACAAACATACATAAATACGCTCATATATCTGTATGTATAAGTTTGTGCGTGTGAATATACATGGAGGTGTTTGTATTTATATATATATATATATATATGTA
>NW_026366106.1:0-432 GCF_001194135.2 Octopus bimaculoides | reverse complement strand
ATAAATATTTCTTTGTTCATTGAGTTATTCCCATTCCCGTTTCTGATGTCGTTAATCTTGATTTCTGTAAATACAATCTTTGGTTTTAAGTCGCCAAACTTATTTTGTATAGAATGCCTTTAGGAATACCCTATACATTCTATCTTATTAAATTAAATTCTCCATAGATGTAAATAGATATCCTCTAGAGTCGCACCGAGACAGGAATACTGATTCGTATTTTACAACACAATGATCGACATGCATTTGTGAACACACACACAAACAAACAAACGAACATGCATATACAGTGGCGACTACTATCATAAAAACTCATGCGGAATCATTGACATAAGGAGTGAACAGTATATCATGCAAAAGTAGTAATACACACATGTATACAAATATTACGTGCAAGCGTACATATTCATGCAGAGATATATATATATATAT
>NW_026366105.1:0-388 GCF_001194135.2 Octopus bimaculoides | reverse complement strand
ATATATATATATGTATATAACAACGAAGATTGATATGTACGAACGTACATACATATATACATAGATATACACACATACATACATATATACATAATTGCTCTGAGGCTTAGTCTGTTTGATCTACTTCTCAACACACATATATATTGGTATACACATACATACATATCTGAATGTGTATTTTCATAGCTGTGGAGGTTGATGTAATATGTATTATGTAACTAATAAGAATTAATAAGATTATGAAACAGCTGTAAACGAATGGAATAAACATCTATTCTCCCACCTCACTTCCCTTCCCTTTTTTGTCTATACATATATATATATATGTATGTGCGTGTGTGTGTGTCTGTGTGTCTGTATGTATGAATATAATTATGTATGTATATAC
>NW_026366104.1:0-396 GCF_001194135.2 Octopus bimaculoides | reverse complement strand
CATTGTGACTACTAATGTGTAACAATATCCGAATCTCTAGTCGTGAATATTTAACTATGACACATAGGCGCTGGTGTGACTGTGTGGTGAGAGCGTTGCTTCCCAACCACTTAGTTCTGGGTTCAATCCCACTGCGTGGCACCTTGGGCAAGTGTCTTCGGCTATAACCTTGGGTCGACAAAAGCCTTCAGTGTATTTGGTAGACCAGTCGATTAGATTGACCACATTACGCAAATAGTACTTGATTTATCGACCCCCGAAAGGATGAAAAGCAAAGTTCGCCATTGCACCCTTTCCATGTTTCACGAAAAGAAGAGGAATATCCATAGCAACAAACGCGTAAACATAACAACAACCAACACCATCACAGGAGCAACAAAAGAAACAAGGGCAAAA
>NW_026366103.1:253-711 GCF_001194135.2 Octopus bimaculoides | reverse complement strand
GTGTGTGTGTGTGTGTGTGTCTGTATAGATATATGTATATGTGTGTGTGTATATATATACACACATATATATGTATATACACGCATATATAAACGTATATATATGTATTCTTTCATTGGTTCTAGTTACTTGAGTCGAGGGCGTAGCCTTCAGGCATTTAGTCAATCATGTCAACCCAAACAAGTATTTCATTCAACATAAAGGGACAGGGCATAAAGTCAGACAACGATCAACTTATGCATTCATATATGTGAGTGCATATTTGTCTATATCCATACATGTATATTCGTATACATTCATACATATGTAATGTATGTATATTCATACATACATGTATGTGTATGAACGTGTATATGTATATGCGTATGAATGTATATATATGTTGTTGGTCTTTATGCAGATCTTTATACACACGTACACATAGATTGTTCGTCATGTTTTTCAATGTATTATTTATA
>NW_026366103.1:0-243 GCF_001194135.2 Octopus bimaculoides | reverse complement strand
ATTAATGAATAGCAACACTCTTCCTTCTCTTACTTCACCTCTTTAGTACTACCACCACTATTGTTTTGTTATATCGTCATTTATGTTGTTATTGTTAACGTTGATATCGACTTTCGTCACCACCATCCGCCACATAATCGGTTGCATTGCATTACATATGCTCACATTTTAATTATTCATAGATGTTATTAAGTCTTTACATTATTATTATTATTATTATTATTATTATTATTATTATTATTA
>NW_026366102.1:0-253 GCF_001194135.2 Octopus bimaculoides | reverse complement strand
ACACACACATATATATATATTTATATATATATATACATATACATATATATGTAAATACACATATATATATGTACGTATATATATATATTTATGTTTGTATATATATATATATATATATATGAATACATGTATGTCCATACTCATGGCTGAATGCATGTGCGCATATATATATGTATATATATGTATATATATATATATATATCATATGTATATATATATGTATATCTATATCATATATATATGTATATATATA
>NW_026366101.1:0-303 GCF_001194135.2 Octopus bimaculoides | reverse complement strand
ATTTAGCTTATACTTGATTTTATCTACACATGTAGATACATGTCTTTCATATCACATGTATATGCAGGAAAGCAACAACCAATGAGATGTGTTTGAGAATTGGAGGCTTTTCAGTTTAAAGAAGAAAGCTTATTTATTATGACTTTGAAATACAGATACTGTGTGTATGTATTCATACACCTACCTTTCATGGGTATCCTGCCAATTCCATTTCAGTGTAGCTCAGTTGTCACTGGCTTTTGAGTTGGCACCCGGCTCTCGCCTGTGATGCCACAAACTATCTGTTTACAGCAGTGGGGAATG
>NW_026366100.1:0-465 GCF_001194135.2 Octopus bimaculoides | reverse complement strand
CTTATAATGTACGAATTAACCGGTCGATTTCTCTTTCTGAAAATACCAGTTTATCCAGCTTCTCCGTTAAGCATTCACTAACAAAACCTCGTGCTCCAACAGTTATTGGTATGAATATGAATTCAAAGTCAGGATATAGAAGCTGGAGGTATCGAAGCAGTTGTCCATAGATATCCTCTTTTTCGAAGAGATATTTATATCTGCAGGGCAGCTGACCTCTATGCTGGTACATACCTTTGTCCCTCTGTCCCAAACAACAATATCCGGCCTGTTATGTGTACATTTGACAGAAGTTTTGATGGGAATATTCTACCAGTATTCATTGAGTTGGTGTTTATGGACGTGTTCCATAATAGAGGGATTTACTAAGTTTATTTCAGGACAGTCTTTTTTGCGAATGGCATTGTAAATTGTCTTAGCAACAACATCGTGCCGCATAGGGAGGTAGTACCGTGACGACATTTT
>NW_026366099.1:1636-1956 GCF_001194135.2 Octopus bimaculoides | reverse complement strand
GGGTGAGACAGAGGCAATAAGCGATAGTGAGATACTGACCGATTATATGTTACGTGTAAGAGAGTGAGGGAGAAAGAGAGAAGGGCACCAACAGTAGTAGGGAGTTCTCACTTGTTAATTGCGTGTGAATCGCTGACTTCAGTTAGGGATAAAATGGGAAGTTCTTCAAAGTAAGCAGAGTATTTTACTCGTTAATTACTTCATAATGAAGTCAATTACTTCATATTAGCAGTAATTATTCATTTCGATTTTGTTATTCAGGGCAGAGTTCGATCCTAGAAAGTAATTCCCGTTGTGCCATATGAGTCATTAGATCGATA
>NW_026366099.1:0-149 GCF_001194135.2 Octopus bimaculoides | reverse complement strand
GCATATCCACTCACTCACTCAATGGCACATTCAGGAATCGACAAAATTAAAACAACACTAGAAGTTGTGACTCCAGCATGGTCATGGCTTTAAGAATCGAACCATTAAACACAAAAGAAGAAAATAAAAGACAACCAGAAAGAAAACAC
>NW_026366098.1:0-209 GCF_001194135.2 Octopus bimaculoides | reverse complement strand
GAAATAATACATTTCTAAATCTCTCAGAGAGACTTATGCAGTAGTGATGCGATAAAGTAGTTATATACTGTGAACTTAACGGGACAGTACCAATAAGTTTATTCCCTTATTGGGACTGTCACGTTAAGTTGACAGTATATAATTATGATTTTTTTTTTCTTAAAATAAAATATGGTCCGTTGTCTTCTGCTGAACCGGGGTCATCCCTT
>NW_026366097.1:0-442 GCF_001194135.2 Octopus bimaculoides | reverse complement strand
AACGAATTAAAGAACGAACGTACTTACGTAAGTACGAACGAACGAATTAAAGAACCATCGTACGTGCGTACGTACGAATGAACGAAAGAACAAAGGAACTTACGTACGTACGTAGTTACGTTCGTACGAACGAACGAACATACGTTCGTACGAACAAACAAACGAACGAACGTACGTACGTACGTACGAAAGAACTAACGATCGAACGAACGAACGACAACGATTGAAGGAACGAACGTACAATCGAAAGTACGTACGTACATACGTACGTACGAACGAATGAAGGAACAAACGAACGTACGAACGTGCGTACGTACGTAGGTAGGAAATAACGAAAGAACGTATGAACGAACGAACGAACGAACATACGTACATAGGTACGTAAGAACGATCGAACGAATATATATATATTTGTTTATATATATATTTATTTATTTGTATA
>NW_026366096.1:0-308 GCF_001194135.2 Octopus bimaculoides | reverse complement strand
TATCGAAATTTATCTCTGACATAATGAAATTAAAATATATTTCACAGTCAAACACACCTCGCGTTTCTTTTGCGGTTCAGTGTATTGTGTCTTGGAGTTCCGAGGAATTACGAATGAAAAGAGTTTCAGCAAATTTTGTGCCTCACTTGCTCACGGAAGATCAAAAGCAGTCACGACTGAATACATGTCGTGATGTGAAAGAACAGTTGGATGATAATCCGGACCTTTTCTGAAGGTCATCAATAGTGACGAAAGCTGATGCTGAGGAATTTACAGATGTGGATGAGATGAAGAAAAAAGGCGATGGA
>NW_026366095.1:0-349 GCF_001194135.2 Octopus bimaculoides | reverse complement strand
TGTATTAGTTTTCCTTGCTTCTGGAGTAGGTATTTTTGCAGTCCTACGGTCGTTATTTTATAATAGTTTTCTAGCTGTATAAGACCCCTGCCACTTCCTGTGCGTTGTATATATAGCCTTTTTATGTCAGATTTTGGGTGGTGCATCCTATATCCTGTCATTATTTTTCTTGTTTTCCTGTCTATTTTACATAGTTCGTTTAGTGTCCAGTTAAGGATGTTGTAGCTGTAGCTTATAACTGGGACAGCTAAAGTGTTGATACCCATTATCTTGTTTTTAGCATTGAGTTCTGTTCTTAATATTGATCTGACTCGTCTATAGTACTCTTTCTTTATTTTTTCTTTCATTT
>NW_026366093.1:0-219 GCF_001194135.2 Octopus bimaculoides | reverse complement strand
ACTGGACAATAGCAATCGATATAAATACGACGCTATTGTATAGCTTCACTACGTATATACTGCCAAAAATGCGTGTGTGCAACAAACATGAAAAATTTGTCTTACCTTAGGAAGAACATTCGAAAATGGACAACTCAGATTAAGGATAATGCAGCTAAAAATCGTTGCTCACACGCACTTTTGCCAGTATATACGCAGTGAAGCTATACAATAGCGTCG
>NW_026366092.1:0-384 GCF_001194135.2 Octopus bimaculoides | reverse complement strand
ATATATATATATATTATTTACATTATTTACATTTCACGGATGTTTTTGTCCACATCTTGTTTGGTGTTAACACAAAGTTTCGGCTGACATACCCTCCAGTCTTCATCAGGTGCCTTGTGGAAATTTGAGCCTGGGCTCTCATTCCTAAGGTATTTTTGGATGTTACTATTATTATTATTATTATTGAAGTCTCTGCCTGGAATCAGAAATTGGAATCTTGGGGTTAGTAGTCCGCGCTCTTACCCACTACGCAATTTGTGGTGAACGTATTCTCATAGCAAACTACTAGGTACATACCCAAAGCAAGATGTGGACACCACATTTTAAAGTCTTCTTTTTTAACATAACATATAAATATATATATATATATATATATATATATAT
>NW_026366091.1:0-386 GCF_001194135.2 Octopus bimaculoides | reverse complement strand
TGTGTGTGTGTGTGTGTGTGGATATGAATATATATACATGTATAAACGTGTGTGCGTGCGTGCATGTGTGTGTATAAATGTATAAACACGAGGAACAATTCTCAGTACAATAAATGCAAAACAATAATAAACATGTAGTCAACTATGATAATCTACAGAAATAAACCATCTTTTCAAATGTTTCCCTCTACAGCAAGGATGAGGTAAACGGTTTTTTTCTTCTCTTTCTTGTTTACCAGGGGGGGGGCGATCTGCAAGTGCATATGAACTCGTGAGATCGAATCACTACTGAGTAAAATAAAGAAGCTTTCATTTCACAAATTCATTGTTATGCACACAATATTGTTGTTGGCACTCCGTCGCTTACGACGTCGAGGGTTCCAGTT
>NW_026366090.1:676-845 GCF_001194135.2 Octopus bimaculoides | reverse complement strand
GATGTGTTAGAAGGAGGTAATTATGTATGTGTGTGTATGTATGCATGTATGTGTGTAAGTGTGTGTGTGTAGGTGCGCATGCTTATATGTTTGTGTGAATGTATGTATGCATACATGTATGTGTGTATGTGTGTGTACATGTATATATATATGTATGTATGTATGTCTG
>NW_026366090.1:0-666 GCF_001194135.2 Octopus bimaculoides | reverse complement strand
TATGTGTGTGTACATGTATATATATATGTATGTATGTATGTCTGTATAGGTATGCATGTTTGTATGTATGTGTACACGTATGTGTGTATATATGCATGTACATATGTGTATGTATGTGCTTGTATGTATGTGTACATTTATTTGTGTATGTGTGTATGCATGTATATATGTGGATATATTTGTGCATATGTGTAAATGTATGTGTGTACATATTTGTGTATGTAAATGAATGCATGTATGTGTATATGTATATATGTATGTGTGCAAGAATGTATGTCTGTGCCTATGCATATGTATATGTTAGTGTGACTGTGTGTGTACCTGTGCATTTGTGATGATGCATGAGACTGCACACATGCGCTACACAGGCATGTGTATGTGTGTGCGTGTACCTGTGCATTTGTGATGCGGTGGTCATTGTTGTAGTGGAGAGTGGATCGTCTTGTGTAAACTGTCATTTCTTTCATTTGAAATGTCTCTCAAATGACACATTCATATTTTTGAAGGAGTCTTTGTGTATATATATATATATCCCTACACACACCTGTGCACATATATATATTGTTGTCAACACTCCTGTCACAGCGCGGGACCTTGAAAACTGCTAAAATGCAACAAAGTATACTAGTCCCTTAATATTCAATACTTAATATTTAATATTCAATA
>NW_026366089.1:0-534 GCF_001194135.2 Octopus bimaculoides | reverse complement strand
GTGTGTGTGTATGTGCGTGTGTGTGTGATGGGGGGTCTATGTGTGCATTGCCAATTCAAGAAATCTCACACTGCCTTGGCTGTGTTGTTTCATTTTCCTTAAGATATCATGCGCACACGCGACAGCGTTAGACTCCCCACTCATACTATTATCGAACCGGCAGTCTAACAGCGGTTCTTCCGTAGCGTTTACATAGCCTGACCTGCCTTTTCTTTCTTTTGGATACCAAAAACCTGTCAATCTATGTGGGTGTCTTTTGAAAATAGTGCCTGCTTTAAAAGGCCACATTAGATGCCAAGATGGTTCTAATGTGTAGGCACAGGAAGGGGTCAAACTCTGTATAAGGAGTAGACAATCACCATATATACATACATATACATATATATGTAAATATATAAAAATTAAAAGATAAAGAGAGCAATGGTAAGGGAATAATAGGTTTTATTATTTATAAACATAGTATGTATGTATGTGTATATGTGTATGTATATACATACACATACACACACACACAAACACACACACACACATACA
>NW_026366088.1:0-209 GCF_001194135.2 Octopus bimaculoides | reverse complement strand
TACTACTACTACTACTACTACTACTGCTGCTACCACAAACACCAACAACACTAATGATGGATTCTTTTGAAGATATCTCTACGCTTATGCTCGCGCACGTGCACACACATAATCGCACAAGCACAATCACCCATATATATACATACGTATATATATACGCATACATATATATATATATATGTATATATATATATGTATATATATATGTA
>NW_026366087.1:0-321 GCF_001194135.2 Octopus bimaculoides | reverse complement strand
AACCCGGAACCATGTGGTTCGTAAGCAAGCTACTTACAACACAACCGCTCCTAAGCCTATGTTCAAAATTGGAATGTTTTTAGTTGTAGATCTGCCTGATAAAAGGCTGATTTGGGGCTAAGAAATCATGATTTCTTTATTAACCACAAGGGTTAACATGAAGAAAAACATTATGGACAGCACAGGACAAAACAAAAAAATGTGTGTGGATGTGTGTGAATGTGTGTAGTTGTGAAGGTTTTGCATGTAAACAAGACTAACAGAATTAAAAAAAAAAAAGGATCATCAACATCGTTTAACGTCTGCTTTCCATGCTAGCAT
>NW_026366086.1:0-325 GCF_001194135.2 Octopus bimaculoides | reverse complement strand
ACGAAGCTCTGTACCTCATCAAATTCATCAACAAATTCATACCATCAGGGCTTCCATCACATATTCTCACGCTAAAGACAAGAGGCTGCATTAGGCTTTTGAAGAATTTAGATGCTAAAAATGGCCCTTGAAATGCTTCCACGATCTTATTGCTAGTGGGGTTTCTTGTGGTTCTTTTGCAGGATCAATGCAGGTAATCTCAGGGATTCCGAATGGGTCTCAATGAATGGAGTTCTCATTCACAGTTACCATACAAACAATTTCCTGTGGAACCGCTCTTTGCCTTGACATGCAACAAGGCACAGGGACAAACATTTAAACAAAT
>NW_026366084.1:0-205 GCF_001194135.2 Octopus bimaculoides | reverse complement strand
ATATATATATCTATTTATATATATATTTATTTATATATATATTTATATATTATTTATTTATACATATAGTTATATATTATTTATTTATATATATATCTATATTTATTTATATATGTATATATTTATATTTATTTATATATTTATATTTATTTATATATATATATTATTTATTTATATATATATTTATATATATATATATATATAT
>NW_026366083.1:758-941 GCF_001194135.2 Octopus bimaculoides | reverse complement strand
CCATCCATCCATTCATCCATCCATTCATCCATTCATCCATCCATCTATCCATCCATTCATCCACCCATTCATCCATCCATCCATCCATTCTTCCATTCATCCATCCATCTATCCATCCATTCATCCACCCATTCATCCATTTATCCTTTCTTCCATCCATTCATTCATCAATCCATTAATCCA
>NW_026366083.1:462-585 GCF_001194135.2 Octopus bimaculoides | reverse complement strand
CACTCATCACTCATCACTCATCAATCATCACTCATCAATCATCCCTCATCAACCATCAACCATCACTCATTAATCATCACTCATCACTCATCAATCACCACTCATCCAATCCGTCCATCCATT
>NW_026366083.1:270-382 GCF_001194135.2 Octopus bimaculoides | reverse complement strand
CCATCCATCCATCCATCCATTCATCCATCCATCCATCCATCCATCCATTCTTCCATTCATTCATCCATTCATCCATTCATCCATCCATTCATCCATTCATCCGTCCATTCAT
>NW_026366083.1:0-104 GCF_001194135.2 Octopus bimaculoides | reverse complement strand
TTCATCCATCCATTCATTCATCCATTCATCCATCCAACTATCCATCCATTCATCCATTCATTCATCCATTCATCCATCCATTCATCCATTCATTCAATCCATTC
>NW_026366082.1:0-342 GCF_001194135.2 Octopus bimaculoides | reverse complement strand
ATATATATATATATATATATATATACAAACACACACACACACACAGAATGAGAGAGAGAGAGAGAGAGATTAGTATAACAGATCAAAGAGTCATAAAACTAATGTTGTTATTTGTCTTGTTGTTTTCGTTGCTATGTTATCCAAAGGTTAATCAAAGGTGTGTTTGTGTCAGTCAGAAAACACCTATTTCAGGTGAAATAAGCACGAAATATTATCACCTGTTTTTCCGTTGCCCTTTCTTTCTTCTTCTTTTCAAACTCAGGCTAACTTTTCCCCAATTCCTTCCTCTCTTTGTCTTCTTTTCTCTCTCTCTCTCTCTCTCTCTCTCTCTCTCTCTCTCTC
>NW_026366081.1:0-271 GCF_001194135.2 Octopus bimaculoides | reverse complement strand
TATATATATATATATATATATGTACACACACATATGCATTCATATACATATATATATGTATATGTATATATACATACATTCATATATATATATATATATGTATATATACATACATTCATATATATATATATATGTATATATACATACATTCATATATATATATATATATATATATATATACATACATTCACATATATACATATATATACACACACACATTCATATATATATATATATATACATACATTCACATATATACATATATATACAC
>NW_026366080.1:0-426 GCF_001194135.2 Octopus bimaculoides | reverse complement strand
CCAGTACCGCCTGACTGGCCTTCGTGCTGGTGGCACGTAAAAGCACCCACCAGTATAATGGAAATACGATGTAAACCGCAACCTACGGATACATCTCCTGAGAGTCACTTTACTTACCACAGGATGGAATACCATGGATTATAATAACACCTTAAGATGAAGTTCTTACTTTTCCTTACCATGTCTATTACATTAAATTACGTTATTTTTTAAATTTTTACCTATTTTACTCGATTTTATCTTACTCTATTATTCTAACTGAATTTTCCACGTTAGTTTCCTAACATTCATACTCTCTGAAGAAGCCTTGAGGCTCGACCATTACCCAATCTCTGTCCAATGTTTGTTCATTCCTGCATATCACTGTCGTGATGAAGATGACTTGGAAGATTCTGAGGCCTCATGGTAGAAACGGCCGTAAGTGAT
>NW_026366079.1:0-286 GCF_001194135.2 Octopus bimaculoides | reverse complement strand
GTATGTATATACATATATATATTTATATATATATATATATATATATATATGCGCGCATATTTATGTGCATGCGTATAACTACTTATATATACGTATATATGTATAGTTGTACATACACAGACAGGTATACGATAATTGATTCCAAAACATGCGACTTGACTCGAAAAACGATGCAACATGAAAGATCATTTTAAAAAATTCATTAGCTAAAGGGTTTTTCGGTAAATGGTTTCTACATATTTTCACATGTATGTTTTATTATTGGTTCTTAGGTGTTTTGTTTATT
>NW_026366078.1:0-501 GCF_001194135.2 Octopus bimaculoides | reverse complement strand
ATATTTCATTCTCTCTTATACTTTAATATGTGTGTGTGTGTGTGCGTGTGTATGTGTATGCATTATGCATGTATGTATGTATGTTTGTATGATACTTTTCTTGCTGTTCGTATCTTTTTTGTATCTGTGATTTTATTTTTGATAGAAATGAACCTCGTTTCGCTTTGCCGCTTTTCTTACTACGAAATGAGAAGATACATTGCGGAACTGTTATTCTGACGAGTTGCATATAATTATCATTCGATGACACACATCTGTACCGTCGGATGCTCCTGAACCAGTTACGTGTCCCACCCGTTAGGGATCGATGCAATTGTCGTGATTAATAAAAATTCTCGTATATTCCATCTTTCATTTACTACACACACACACATACACACACACACACACAGGCATAGGCTCGACACATTCAAGACTTTTTCACTTCCCTAGTGTTAAACTAATACATCTTTTTGTTGTCTACACCACTTGTCTTCGTCTTTTGTTTTTTTGTGAATTCTC
>NW_026366077.1:0-374 GCF_001194135.2 Octopus bimaculoides | reverse complement strand
ACACACATATACATATATACCGCTGGGTGTATGTGTATATGTGTGTGTACGTTCCCAAGCATCAAACTAACACACCTGCTTGTTGTTTATACACCTGTCTTCGTCTCTTGTTTTTCTGTAAATTTCGACTATATCTATATCTATATCTATATCTACCTATCTATATATAGGAAAGCATCCATCTGACTGTGTATACTTTTCTATAAATATATCTTTTATATATAAATAATGTTTTCTACTCTAGGCACAAGGCCCGAAATTTTTGGGGAGGGTGCCAGTCGTTTAGATCGACCTCAGTACGCAACTGGTGTTTAATTTATCGACTCCTGAAGGATGAAAGGCAAAGTCGACCTCGGCGGAATTTGAACTCAGAA
>NW_026366076.1:5877-8944 GCF_001194135.2 Octopus bimaculoides | reverse complement strand
TATATATATAAATATATATATATACATACATACAAACATGTACATAAATACACGCACCACATACACAATCACACAGAGGTACACTTACACATACACACATACGCACACACATGTGTGCCGTTTGTGTATGTATATATATCCTGATGCATCTTTATATAACCATACATGATTACATATGACACCGCGTAGCAATTCTTTGTCCTAAAATCCTAGACTGCCGCCTATAAAGTTGTTCCTGGCTTAGGTACAAGGTCAGTAGTTGTTGTTTTGTGGGGGAAGTGGACAGTCGACTAATTCGACTTTAGCACCTCAGAGGTATGAAAGGCAAAGTGCACTTCGGAAGGAAACGAACTCAGAACATGAATAGCCGACAGAAACGCTGCAAAGCATTTTGTCCGAAATGGTAACAATTTTGACTTCACTCGAAAATTAATATCCAAAGAAGACTGAATCTAACTCCATTGATTGTGGTTGCTCTATCATTATTTATGAATGATAACTGAGAACACTATGAGCTAATCGTATTTCGCAGGAATGTCTATATGTATATATTTAAACATTCAAACATTATAGTTAATGTTTCTAATATGTGTTATGAGTGTTCCCATTATCGGGCTTTTCTTACTAGGGTGTGGGAATCAAAAGATTTTCGCTTTCCTTTCTATTTCCCTCTAATTTGAAGGCGGATTTTAACATTCAGAACAAAGTCGTAATTTTTTAAATAATTGTTTCGTTTTAAACATCTCAATATTTTATATTACTAACATTTGATTCAGCATATAAAGAGATATCAAAGAAACATCTGAACATCTCAAATAGAAACAAATACGTTATATTTTGAATTAAATATTTTGAATTAAATAATGTTTACACAAAACTAATTAAAACATAAATGCTACAAATGAAATGAAAGAATTAAGAAATACTATTGACTTTTTAAAATCGATTCCAGATAAAGGAAGAGTACTTCAGAGAATTATAACATTGATTTAATCTCAGTAGAAAAATAGAATTTCTTATTTTCTGTCCTGAATATATTTAGTAAAGAAATAAAAAAGAAACCTCGTGTCAAGACTAATTATGGATTGGGACGCTGTATATGGCAATGTATTTATGTATATATGTATGTATGTATGTATGTATGTATGTGTGTATGTAAATGCCGGGTGGGCGTCCTGCGAGTTGAAAGACCTCTTCTATTGAGGTACCCTCAAATTGCGTTAAAGCATGTCTCTGCGAGAACGCCACACTATTATAAAACTGGATATGTTGGGAATGGTATTGAACATTTTGGTGATCATTTGCTTGCACTTGAGATCATGGTGATCTCACACCGGTGAACGTTCGAACCTTATTGATACTAGATATCTTGCGTCGGCTGCACCCTATTGAAATGATATGTGGATCAATCCAATACAATGGACTGGGTCTATGTGGTGTTGTGCAAGCCTTATTGGACCTAAAATTGTGTACAGGCATTGCTGAATAATTTACTTGGATGTTCCTTTTTAATATTATCTTTTTAATTTTAGCGCTATACTTTTGAACTGTGCAACTTATTTTTCATTCAAAAATCCTGCGGCGATGGGAAGGTGGCGAAGCATGCAAATCTGACGAGATGGAAGCATGTATTTAGTGGTATATACACAAGTGTCCTATGGGTTTTTGGTTGCATGCGCGCTTAAGCAGTTGAATTCAGGGAAAACCCTGCTTACCTAGAGACCGGAGACTATGCTATATAACTAAATGGATGAGAAGGTCACGACTGGATATCCTCTGATCACAATTGTGTACTTCGGTCAGTATGCTTATCCGATACAAGCTTTGCTCAATCAGGAAACATTGGCTAGTGACGCAGATATGTTTATTATGTTTTCCATCAAACACCTGGAAATAGCTGCGAAATCTGTTTCAAATCACACACCCTTATTTTAGACAATGGAGGACATGATTGCTAAAGTTGAAAAAGCTAATTAGATGGATATAGTTGGAATGCCATTGTGCAAAATTATGATCGCTTAGGGCAAACAACAACGTCGACAACAACACTCTAAGTAAAACACAAAAAAAAGAGAACAAGAATATGTGCCTAATATTGGCCTCGTTCTCAGATTTTGTATCACCGCATCAAAGAACACAATTTTCTGCGTCAGACTTTCTATCATTACATGATACAACGCCATATCGTTAGCTAACAAGAAACATCTCTTAGGAGTGACGCTCAGATCTTTTCTGGGATCCATGAAAATTCAGTGGGTGTTGCTTCAGGAAAACGCCTAGTAGATAAGAAGGATTTCTGGAATGTTGTCACGCCTACATATGACATGTACCATGATTAATAATATAATTGGTGACCAAGGTGTATGACCGCGTTGTTAATGGTGCTGCATTCGCGATAACTAGATCGCGGTTTCAATTCCTGGAACAGGGGTTGTATTTGTGTTCGTAAGCAAAACACTTCATCTCATATTGATTTGCGACGATTAGGAATGGTGAATTGCTGGAAAACGGATTTATTTTCCGGATATTAAAGTTCAGTCGACCACATACATCGACAGGAAATACTGCCACTTCCGTTAAAAAAACAACAACACATAATGAGTTATAACAATTGTGTACTGCGGTCAGTATGCTTATCCGATACAAGCTGCAAAATGAGACAATAACCTTTCATGAGGAAATAGAATATTCACATAAGTGGATAAACCTTATCTAATTTCCGTTAGAAATTAAAACTGAAGTCATATTTGGAGCTGGCATTATAGAAGTAAATCAATTCTTGCTACTTTCCAGTTAAGATTTAACGTTTATATTTATACACACACATACGCACACACACACACACACACGCACACACACGCACACACACACACACACACACACAAACACACATATATATGATTTATTATCTCCCTACCACTTTCTCTTTTCTATCTATCTATCTATCGATCGATCTATCTATCTATATATCTATCTATCTATTTATCTATCTATCTATCGATCTATCTACCAACCTATCTATCAATCTTTATGTACATAAATACGTTTTATATATATATATATATAT
>NW_026366076.1:1202-5066 GCF_001194135.2 Octopus bimaculoides | reverse complement strand
CGTTTTACGTAGAAGAGGTCTACGTCACTGTTTATGCGGAAATTATGTGTGATTGTTAACATTTTCTAGGTTTTCACATCAATGGCTCCTCAAGCATCAAGCGGCCCAAATGTTGGTATGAGTACTGGCACTGAAAGCACATTGTGGACCACTGTTTTATTGAATGCAGAGTTCTGAGATTCAACTTTTCGTTATTCTGCTGTAGTATTCTTTAGTGATACGTGTTTTGTTACACGCACCATTGTTAGATATATTTTCATCTACCCCTAGATACCTGCAACATTCCTTATTAGATACAAGGGAAACAGTCAAGTCATTGATGGAGATTTTTTTAGTCTGGTTTACAGGTTTCACCCTTTTCACAACCATAAAACAACATTTATCCTGACCATCTACTTCAACCCCTACATTCTTTGGGAATGTTGTAACCAGGTATGTGTGTATGTATGTATGTATGTATGTATGTATGTGCTTATCTATGTTTGCATGTATGCGTGTATGTGCATATGTATGTGTGTATTTAGATAGTTGTGTATAAACATCATCCACACACGGCAGTGTTGCTGATTTGCAGGCTTTATTTCGCATTGAATTTCAACTAATAGACTAACTTTGTCCTAGCAAGGGCAGGTGACTCCTCCTGCTTTACCGTGGATGCATTGGCTACTTTTGCATTTAAACTTTTTTATATTAGTCATGGCTTTACTATTACTATGATCAAATTCTCTTCTCACTATATAGTTGATATATTCGATTAATGAAAATTGGATTATAAGATGGAATTTTAGCATATATATGAAAACTTTTAAAAAAAAATTTATTCCTCAAAATTTAATGATACAATATTGTTATTGTTTCTTTTAATGGGCAGACCTGTAGGTTTCTAGTAATGCTGTTCATAAAACGTAAAGGGGCAGGTGGCTCCTCGTGCCTTACGGTGGATGCATTGGCTATTGTTGCATTTTTAAAATCATTTTTATATTATCCAATGCAACGAAATCCTGTCCAGATAACGTTTTCTTATTTTTAGAATTCAAGAAAATATATGTGAAAATGGAAATAAAAACACATAAATTCTTATTTTGATCCAAACGTAAACAATGCAAAATAATTAAAATATTTTTAACAAACGAATATTTTTTAGTCTTATTACATTTCCTGGATAAAAGTGGATTAAAATGAAAAATGCAGTCGCATGCATGTTAATATTCTTAAGTTATTGCACATGGAAAAGTACAGAACAGGATTTCTACAGTAGAATTTGCCTCATTTGTCACCTCTAAGAGAAACTAAAAAGTACTTAAAATTAAAATTCTATTAGGGTTATGTCTTTGAGTCAATATGATTATGGGGTTTGGGACGCATCCACACTTGGATTGTTCTAGCCTTATGAGTCGGCTTTTTCAGCCAAGAATAATTTTTTTAAATTTATATATTTTATTAAAACGAAAATTATAAAAACCTTACTGGTTTGTTCCAGAAATAGTTCCATCCGCTTTTAAGCTGATGAGCTTATTTTCAGAAACTGTTCTCATGTATAGCTTTTTATCATTTTCTGAAAAAAATTATTTAAGCAAAATTATTTGAGTTTGTATTTAAGTCCATGGCCTTATTTCTGGAAAAAGCAGTATTTTAAAAGTGAAATAAAATTAAATTAATTTAAAAAAATACAGTAGTATTCGCCTAATTAGTGTCATCCCTAGGAGAAAAGTGAAAGTGACGAATTAGGTGTAACGAATTAGCTAAAGACGAATTAGACTAATTCTACTGTATTAATGCTTATTAATTCAGATTAAATTTTTGTTTATATTTTGATGTGGAAGAACTGATTGAGAATATGGTTGATTTGAAACCATTTAACGACCATTCTACTGCAATCATGTTTTTTTGTGTAATGGGATTTCAATTCAGGTGAAAAAATAGTCTTGTGCAATATTTTTACAACTTTATATTTTATCGCTTGTACTTCATACATGTAAATAAGATGACTATTTTAATAGTATATTTAAAAACACGTTTAAAATTTAAAAAAAAATTTATTTTTGGTTATTTTTGTATCATGTTTTTAAAGATTGACTTGTTTTTTTTATATTCTTATAATAAATAAAATAAATAATCTCAAATTTACCGAATTCTAATTCTAATTTTTAAAAAATATTATTCGCGGGTGCAATATTTTAAGTACAGTAGAATATTGACATATGTATGTACAGAGTTCATTTGTATGAATTTAGAAAAAAATGTGTATATTCCATCTAAGAAAACTGCATTTGAAAACAAATTGGTGCAAATAAACTTGGGAATCGCTTTATCACATACCGATCCAACGAATCCATCGTTACCATTAATGGCTGCTTCAATGCAGGGCGAATTATCGACTTGGCCGAATAAGACAATATTTATCAATTTTGAACATAGTGTGGGTTATGTCGGACTTCAGAAATTGTATGGTGTTATAATGGTGTTGATCGAACTCTTTCTCTTGATTACACCCCATAAGTGATAGCCATATAGAATGAGGTCTGAAGATCTAGGAGGCTATGTGCTTGAGAGACTATGAACATGATAATTGGCACGTTCTAGCCTTGTGAGTCGGTGCAGTGTCTTATTGGATGACATACAGTATTTCGTTGCGTACTCTGTCTATCCAGGGCCTCAGAACTTTCTCGAAAACTTCAGTGTAGACAATGGCAATGACTCTTAAACCCTGTGAAACAAAGTGAGGAGGCATGACATCTCCTTCGCTGTTTACGACTCCTAGAACATTCATAGTATGCAATACGGTTGGAACCTCATTCGGGTCTCTGAATAACATATCCCCTTTATTCGGGCATATTTTTGATACCAATCGAACTTTTTCTCATTCGAGAAAAACCAAACACTCCGACCTCTTAATGTTTGAACTTGTCTAGCAAGCACTTTGCATAGATCGAACGATTCTCCCTTGACATATCCGATGTAATCTGAGTCGTCCACATCACATACAACTTGTACCAGATGTTCTCATGCACAACACTGATGATTGTGCATTCTGAAACCTTGTGGTTCTTTGCAATGAATTAGAGTGAATTTCTAGAGTATTCTTCGACTATCTCTTGAACTTTTTGTATAAAGTCGTTTGTTCTGATGGTATTAGAACCCTATGCATGACGCGTTTTGTGTTTAAATGATGATGTTTGATCCCCGTCAGTAGTAGCTGTGATCCACTTTCAAACTTTGACAATGAAGGAAACGATTACAACATGCTTTTTCATTTACAGTCAATCTGGTGTCTGATATTCTTTATCCGAAAAATGAGGTCAAAAATAGTTAAAAAGCAGTCAGAGTTCTTGTAAGAGATATCCTCAAAAACTGACGCACCCTGGATATTTTGTTAATATGTACATACCCATTTAAGTATGTATGATTCCATGTCCTGGTATGTGTGTACGTATGTATGTGAGTATCTATTTCTATGTATGTGTGCGCGCATGTATGTGTCTATGTATATGTAAGTGTGTGCGTATGTATCTCTGGTTATATTATTTAATCAAATCGATCAACACAAAAACAGGAATGAAAACAATAAAACAAAACCCAAATCCGAATATGGATGAGAAAACAATGGTTTCCGATTTTGACACAAGACCAGCAACTTTTGAGGGGAGGGATTAATCAGTTACATCGACCCACAGGACTTCACTGATTCTTTGTTTTTACCCACCTTGAAAGGTTGAAAGATAAAATCAACTTTGTTTTTATTTGACCTCGGTACGTACAGAGTTGGTAGAAATGCGACTAAGCATTTCCTTCCGTGTACTAACGATTCCACCAACTCACCACCTTACTACTACTACTACTACTACTACTACTACTACTACTACT
>NW_026366076.1:0-1192 GCF_001194135.2 Octopus bimaculoides | reverse complement strand
ATAATAATAATAATAATAATAATAATAATAATAATAATAATAATGTTTAAGTCGAACAAATTTCAAGAAATTTGATGGGCTTTTGTAAGATTTAATAAAATTTTATGGTTTCTGTTTTTGGGTAATCCTGTATATGCTGAGTTAAAGCCTAAAAGCAGAGCAGAGGAAATTTTCTTCAAAGAATGGAATCTTTCAGGCAACGACAACCAGCAATTGAATATGGCAACTGACTTCTCTAAGCTGCTTCGTTCAAGAGATTTTCGTAATTCCATAAATTTGGTTTTTCACAATTCTGAAGTTGTTAATGCAATCATTTCCATTTCAAAACTACCTTGTATATTTGTTGTTGAGCCAAAAAGTGATAGATGAAATGGGCTCGTTTTCAAATCAATCAAGTCGGGATTGATGAGAAACGAAAATATAAGAGTGTCATTTTCGAAATCTCTATTTCACTTGGAAAATTCTTCTTTCAACGTTGCAATGTATTTTTGAAGTTCAATTTTATTAAACATTAAATCGATTTGAATAAGCTTTTACATTTGGAAAGTATTTGTAAGTATTGCTAAGTCTATCACGCCAAAAAAATCTAATTTTGACAAAAAAACCTTTCCAGTTTTCAAAAAGGTGAAGTACTGTTTCATCTCTCCCTTGTAAATGCAAATTTTAATCATTCAAGTGATTGTCAGTTAGAAACATCAGTTTAAATAACCCGTCTTCGTCGTTTAATTCTGGGAACTTTCCTTTCAAGAAATATTTTGACTTCTAAGCATGATACAAATGTATTCAAAACATTACCCCAACAAAGCCAACGGACTGTAAGGACCGTGCAATGCGAGGTGACAAGAATGACTCTTTAGTACCACATCACACAGCCCTTACAATAAAGAGATAGAACCATCTACTTACCAGATGGAAAAATGAGACAACCGCATAGAATGATTAAAAGAAGATTTATTGATATGTTAACATATGTATCTGTGTGTGCATTATGTATACAGAACGATAGACCGGCTGTCATGAGAACAAAATGTTTGCGTGTGTGTTCATAGATGTAGGAGCCAGGTACAAGTACATGTCAAACGTGATGTGGTTGTGATACTGCTGCCCGGGCAACTTGTACAGGAGTTCATACTGGTTCATACTGTTGTTGACCCATGAAGTAATTCACGTACAGTGAAGTGTTGGAACCTGG
>NW_026366075.1:206-318 GCF_001194135.2 Octopus bimaculoides | reverse complement strand
ATATATATATATACACACACACATATATATATATACATATGCACACACACACATCATAGCTAATTTTCGTTATAAATATATGCATGTTTATGTTTGTGTGTCCATGTAATAA
>NW_026366075.1:0-196 GCF_001194135.2 Octopus bimaculoides | reverse complement strand
ATGTTTGTGTGTCCATGTAATAACATGGACGTTTGCACGTCTATATTTGTGCATGAATGCAATGTTTATATCTAATTATTTTTTCTTATTTTTCCTTTCGTCCTTCTAACCCCTGCCCTGCTCTCATCTCCTCTCTACCTTGTTCTTGCAGTGTTACCGCGCAGGAGGTGCACACTGAGTCCACTGCTGATGGTGC
>NW_026366074.1:0-241 GCF_001194135.2 Octopus bimaculoides | reverse complement strand
AGTGCCAGTTAGCAAGATTGTGTACACTCAAATGTAGAAAGACCTTCACTGCAGATACCGTCTTGAGAGAGAAATTCTCCCCATAGAACAATGTGTGAAAGAAACACATAGAGCTGGACTATGATGTCAAGGGAGGTTCTGTATCATTAAGCTTCATCAGCAACAGACATTGAATCCATGTAGCTGAAGATGTAGAGACACATGTTCTACATTCCAGTGATGTCACTCATAGCTCATCTTG
>NW_026366073.1:226-732 GCF_001194135.2 Octopus bimaculoides | reverse complement strand
GGGTTCCGTTTCAACGGGAGAACATGTGTTCGTAAATAAAGCACAGCAACAACAACAACGACAACGACCACAACAAAACGTGTAAGTATAAGCAATTGGCTTGAATTCTTTGGGGTTTGGATAATTCACCTTTGGAAACGTGGGTGTTTCGTTTAACATCCTTGAACAACCCTTATTCAGGGAAAATTGTGAATACGATAGGCTACTCGACCCGAAGAAAATTCTAACCGGGCCCCACCAGCAAGTTCGGGTACTGTTTACTTTGATATGGACTATTAAAATGAGCGTTTCTTGTCTTCACCTCATGAACGCAAGAGTATAATAAACCTTTTCCTGGGATACTCCATTTCTATAGCGTTTGCTTCTTACATTGTTGTATATTGTTACATATTTTTATTCTTACTTATATTTATTGATTTCCTCCTTATTTTCAGGTATCGGCTAATTTCAACTAATTTTAAAATATTCACAGCAGGACATCTCTGTCGGTCACATTCCTAGCAAGA
>NW_026366073.1:0-216 GCF_001194135.2 Octopus bimaculoides | reverse complement strand
CTCGCCTCTCGTTGATCTCCGTATGACCGACATCACCGTTTATTGCCAGGTTATCTTCGCTCAAGTTTACGGAAAAGACGATGCCACCATCCAAATATGTCACTTACATCTTTATATTATATTAACATAAATTAGTTTCCTCTGATCATTTTATTAATTCAATATATTAAGTAATGAATAAAAGGGTATTTTAATGAAAAACATCGTTTGTCTCTC
>NW_026366071.1:0-240 GCF_001194135.2 Octopus bimaculoides | reverse complement strand
CACGTACCATTATACATACATATATATTTTTTATGTATTTGTTGTTACATAAATTTATATAGATACTCATCTGAAGATAATTCATATATAAGTGACTGAGATGTTAAATGAATGAAAATTAATTAATGAATTAAAGAATAATAAAGTTAATGGGTTGTCCATTAATTCACATGAAATGATTACATTATTGTTATATGCTAGAAAAGTTGGGCTGAATTAGGGGTTTAAAGAGTAAATCTT
>NW_026366070.1:0-1005 GCF_001194135.2 Octopus bimaculoides | reverse complement strand
TAGTAGTAGTAGTAGTAGTAGTAGTAGTAGTAGTAGGCAATGTGCTGAGCAGAAATAAAAAGAAAATGAAGCGTTAGAGTAATACATTTTTTTAATTTTGTGCCTCCCGCAATATATATATATTGCGGAAGATACAATGATAGCGATTTTGATTCACCGTTGTTTCGGCTCCGCATAACGAATTTTTCTACAGCCCGGCAAGCTTCTGCAATATCAGTGAACGTTTCATTTGCTGTTTCTTATATATCGAGACAGATGTTGGAGCAGAATGAAAACCATTCGTTTAAAATCGTTGGTACCAAGTTCGAATATGAAACGTATTTTCTTATATTTCTACAGATATGTGAACCCATGGATGTGGCACACTAAAAATTGAGTAGTGAAATGTTTCATATTTGAACTTTATTCCATGTTACAGATGGAAATAAATGCATGATTTCCTTCCGCTCCTACACCTTTTCCTTCATTAAACCCTTTCTTATCGTTCAAATTCTTCTCCACTCAATTTTCTCATCACATTGTCCTCCTTCTTTCTCCTCAACTGCTTCTCACATTGTCCTCACCTGCTTCTGTTCTACACTTCATTTCTTCTTCCTTGTACCAAGTTTCTCTTTCGTATCATTTCCTGTTTACTTATGAATCTGAATTTGTCGTATGTTTCTCGTCAGTTGCAGACAGTTTCTGAAACTTAGAGGATGTAAAATTCTGCTGTATTTCCTTCAATTTCACTTTTGCCAAATTTTGCATGAAGAAGAATTTCTGTCCGAAACGTTAAATTTTCCACTCCCATTGGCAATTTCACTGTACACTTCCTACGATTTTTCTAAATAATGTTAGTCTTGCCGACGCAGAACACAACCAGTCTCTTTGGATTACGTTTTATGTCATATATACATACATAGGTGTGTGTGGGAGAGAGAGAAATAGCGAGAGAGAGAGAGAAAGAATGAGTGAAATTGTATGTGTGTGCGTGCGTGCGAGTGTGTGTGTGTGTGTGTGTGTGTG
>NW_026366069.1:0-481 GCF_001194135.2 Octopus bimaculoides | reverse complement strand
TATACATATATATATATATAGATCGTTAGATATAGTTATATATGCATGTTTATATATATATGTATGTATATATATGTATGTATACATGTGTTTATATATATATATATATATGAATGTATATACGTATGTACTCAAAAACGTACCCAAACTGTCGTATATAACAAGTTCAAAACGGACATAAACATCACACAGATAAAATATGTTTAATCGCACCTATTATGTGAATATATTTAAAGTGTATTATTCGACACATTATTCGTTTTTTAAGTACTATTTTTCTCGAAGAAAGGCGTATGAGATCTACATAATCAAGTGTACTATAATACGAGCATTTAAACTATTAAATATTTTATAGGTAATACATTAAGTATTATTAATACGGTTGATATTAAGTATATTACCCATTAAATTATATGAATTCTCTGACGGTATTCACCGTATGTATCTACTTGCAGGTAATATATATATATATATATATATA
>NW_026366068.1:0-206 GCF_001194135.2 Octopus bimaculoides | reverse complement strand
AATTTATTTTGTCATTATATTTACTGCGGTGATATTCTGACCATATCGCATGAGGAGTTTTTAGGCGTGCAATTTAAACTGGTCGTGTACATACGTGCATATATATGTATGTATACATAACGCAACCGACTTCTATCCTCAGCCGTGGGGATGATGGGTATAGGAAGCTTAGTACATGCGAAAACTATCATCAGAGTGACGAAGAG
>NW_026366067.1:0-238 GCF_001194135.2 Octopus bimaculoides | reverse complement strand
GTGTGTATCTGAATGTTTATTAGTATGCGTGTGCATCTACATATATACATACATATATGTATATATATAAGTGTGTGTGTATGTGTGTCTGTGTGTGTGCATGTGTGTGTGCATGTGTGTGTGTGTCCGTGTGTGCGTGCACGAATTTAAGACTGTCTACAGTCTACATGTATATAATTTTATATAAAGATAATTTTATATATATAATTATATATATATATATATATATACATATATA
>NW_026366066.1:0-346 GCF_001194135.2 Octopus bimaculoides | reverse complement strand
GTGGCGGCGGCGTTTGTCACGGCGGCGGTGTTTGTCACGGCAGCAGTGGTAGTGGTGGTGGCGGCGTTAGTGATGGAGGCAGTGGAGATGGTATTTTTTCCTACTGCTACACTGGTAAAATAGATGTGATGATGATGGTGGTGGTAGAAGTGATGGCGCGGCTGCGACGGTGCATTGTTGTCTTGGTGCTGCATACGGTAGTATAACGAGCACGATGAAGTCAGTGATGCTATGGTGGTGAAAGAATGACATTACACACATGATGGCAGTGAAGAAATTCTATTGGTCAGGAATCCGTTAGTCTCAGACATTTGTTGCGTTGTTGTGGATGTTAGAAAACAAGTCA
>NW_026366065.1:0-1669 GCF_001194135.2 Octopus bimaculoides | reverse complement strand
CACACACATACACACACACACTCACACACACACGTACACACACACATACTACCACCATCATTAACAATTACAGCTACAACAACAACAACACGAGTTTCGCACCATCGTGGTAGCACATTCACACACACCAGCATACATTCATGTATGCATGTAAAATTCACCATGACATATCACACGCAAACAAGCCTTTTTTTTTTACCCAAGGACACACGCGTTTTTGGTTGAATAAACCTCTTTAGTTTTAATTATAGATATAATTGGTGGGCGGGGGTGGGATATGGAATAACTGTCGCTACCTCCTAAAGAAATAGGCAAAGAATTGTATGATTCAGTCTTTCATCACGACTTTGAAAGAAATGTCTATTACTCTCTTTTCTCTTTTACTTGTTTCAGTCATTTGACTGTGGCCATGCTGGAGCACCACCTTTAGTCGAGCAAATCGCCCCCCAGGACTTATTCTTTGTAAGCCTAGTACTTATTTTATCGGTCCCTTTTGCCGAACCGCTAAGTTATGGGGACGTAAACACACCTGCATCGGTTGTCAAGCGATGTTGGGAGGACATAGACACACAAACATATATACACACATACATACATAAATACATATATATATATATATATATATGACGGGCTTCTTTTAGTTTCCGTCTACCAAATCCACTCACAAGGCTTTGGTCGACTCGAGGCTATAGTAGAAGACACTTGCCCAAGGTGCCACGCAGTGGGACTGAACCCGGAACCATGTGGTTCGTAAGCAAGCTACTTACCACACAGCTACTTCTGCGCATTGATATTTGTTAAAAAACATTTCAATTTTTCTTTTCCTTTTTCTGCTTTTTTTTTCACATTTTACCCCTCTATACTGTGACCTTTTCCTACCCCCATCTTGTAGTGATAACTATTCAAAAATTTTGACATTTAATCTTTGACGATAGACATAGCTTGTCACCCTGTTCAACACCCCCAACTGGCGTATCGGTGTGGAGGGGGGGACCTTCACATTAGCGTAGCTAGTTCGAGCAGGGAGTTCTACCCCAGATGATTCTTTTATAAGGACGGTGCTTCTCGATCTTGCTGTATAAACTTGTATAGGTTTGGGTGCCCGAAGAGGAGGCAGCAAGCTCAATAGAAGTCCTCGACGGCGCATGCTCAAGCCATTGAGCTTTTAGCTGAGTCCATTCTGAAATAAGCAGATCTCCAAGATTGAAAACAAGGTCCTGACCTGTTCCCATGTCACAGAAGCCCTGGAAAGAATTATGTCCTTCCTGCTTGACTAAAATGAAATATAAACGCATTAAAGTTTCCACCGACACAAACATGCTTTCACGTATAGACGTACGCACAGTCACACGAGTGCGCATTTATTGATGCACGTGAAAATGCCTGTACATCAAATGCAAACAAGTTTTTACTCCAATGCGCGAGTGATATTTTAACACTTATATAAATATGCTTTAACACGTACGCACACACGTTTTTACAAACACTCGTTTTTCACCCAGATATAAATATACGCTTACGGGCCACACACGTTTTTACAGACAAACATACGTTTACACGCACTGACATTTTTACTGACATTAAATATATAGGCGCAGGCGTAGATGCGTGGTAAGAAGAAGGCGGCGAGATGGCAGAATCGTTAGCACGCCGGACGAAATGCTTAGCG
>NW_026366064.1:0-323 GCF_001194135.2 Octopus bimaculoides | reverse complement strand
ATAATAATAATAATAATAAATAATAATAATAATAATGATAATAATAATAAGTATTTGTAATTGAAGGAGGAGGCCAGTTATTTGAAGGGGAGGGGAACCATCCCCATTGCTCAACTGGCCGTTTGTTCGAAAGGATGGTAGGCTAAGCCGATCTAGGCAGGGTTTGAACCCAGAACGTAAAGAACTGGAAGAAACACCACAAGGTATTTCTCTCTGACTCTCAAATAAATCTGCCATTCCATTATCATCATCATCATCATTGTCTTTGCAGTTGTCAATGTTACCATTGCCATGGCAACGATGGTGTGCCTCATCATGCTGGT
>NW_026366063.1:0-277 GCF_001194135.2 Octopus bimaculoides | reverse complement strand
GATAGATAGATAGATAGATAGATAGATAGATAGATTAGAGACAGGTACGCTTTGTACAGGATGCTCGTGATAGTGCTCAAGCGCTTTTAACTTGAGATATTAGAGGAATAAACGTAAGGAGATACGATGTAAATGATATCAGGAACTAAAGGAATTTGAGTAGGAGTTTTACGAGTCTAGCAGCTGTTTTGGAGTAGTTGGTGGTCCAAACTAATGGTATAAATTGATTCCATCATAAGATACCTCCAGCCTCCGTATGTAGGTGTATATATAAATA
>NW_026366062.1:225-424 GCF_001194135.2 Octopus bimaculoides | reverse complement strand
GCTTGTTTACTGGGGCTAAGCCATTCCTTACGCTGCTTCATATTGATGTAACAGCCACCGTTTTCGTCGCCAGTAACGATTCGGTAAAGTAATCGTTGCTTGTGTCCATGAGTTGAGCAGTGACGAGCAAGCAAACCAGCGGAGATTGTGGCTCGTTGATTTTTGTTGTTGTCACTTAAAGCATGCGGAACCCATGCTC
>NW_026366062.1:0-215 GCF_001194135.2 Octopus bimaculoides | reverse complement strand
CAAACCAGCGGAGATTGTGGCTCGTTGATTTTTGTTGTTGTCACTTAAAGCATGCGGAACCCATGCTCCATACTTCTGAACCTTTCCCATAGAGTGAAGATGCTTCTCCATAGTAGTGTGGGAGCATTCCATTTTCTTTGCTAGTTCCCTTGTCGTTTGACGAACATTTTCGTGCAAAAGTTGGTTTAATCGCTCTTCATCGAACTCAACTGGAT
>NW_026366061.1:0-408 GCF_001194135.2 Octopus bimaculoides | reverse complement strand
ATACTTATGTATTTATTTTGCAAGATCGCTGATGTGAAATAGTGTGTTGAAACACATACTGATAGCTAAGTATGGGAAACATAAAGTGTTTCAACATAAATAACATCGGATATTAGGTCAGGACAACATAAACACAGACAAGGACGTACTTTGAGGCAATAGTTTTAAGTTCATTAATCTACTGACGTTAAAAGGCATTCGCGGTTCGATTACATGAATGAAATGGTAGTAGTGTATTCATCACGCGTTTGATACTAAGTGGCACAAGAGCTCGTGAATACCATTACAACCGCTAAAATCTTCAACACCAGATTTGAAACTACTCAGTGATTTATCCCCAGGTCTTACTTTTTGTAACCTTAGTACTTATTTTATCGGTCTCTTTTGCAGAACTGCTAGATTATGGGG
>NW_026366060.1:0-1611 GCF_001194135.2 Octopus bimaculoides | reverse complement strand
GGTAAGCCTGGTATCATTTTCAAATAGGTTTCAGTGCCTTTTTTTTTTATTATTCCTAGAGATATTACAATCACTGGTATGGTAGTCGCCCTGAGGTGCCACATTTTTTCAATTTCTATTAGCAAGTCTTTATATTTACTGATCTTGTCAAATTCTTTCGCCGCTATATTATGATCAGCGGGAATACTCATGTCAATTAATAAACACGTCTTCTTTGCCTGATCTTTTATAATAATATCCGGTTTATTAGCTTTTATAGCCTTGTCAGTATGCACGCTGGACAAAATGCTTTGCGGCATTTCGTCCGTCTTTACAATTTGAGTTCAAGTTCTGCCGAGGTCAACTTGCCTTTCCGTCCTTTAAGTATAGATAAAATAAGCACTGCGATCGATGCAAGCCACTTATCCCCACCCCTGAAATTTCAGGCTTTGTGCCTATTGCATAAAGGATTTATTATTATTATTATTATTATTATTATTATTATTATTATTATTATTATTATCATTATTATTATTATTATTATTATTATTATTTTATGTTTGACTTTTGCTTTGCATTTGTACAAGTTGGATCGAAGTCTCACCCAGAGACCTCAAGAGACAACAAGTTAGAAGTTCATGTAAGTGTTATGCCTAGGGTACCATATATTTGGATTTGTACAATGTTGTTCTAGTGAATGTTTAAGAAATCATAAGAAAATTATGTGTTTGTTTTAAAATTTGAGATCACATAGACAGTATTTTACGTAGGATATGGGCAGTTCCCATGAGCACTATCTTTTGAACTTCAACCATTTTGGGGTTTCCTGGTATCTGCAGCCGTTTCGCTGTCATTCCCAGGGCACCTATGACAATAGGTAATATTTTAGTCTTCAGATTCCACATTTTGCTAATTCCTATTTCAAAATCTTTATATTTTCTCAGTCTTTGGTAGGTCTTGACAGATACGTTTATATCGATTGGGACAGTTATATCAATGAGGAGGCATGATTTTTGTCTGAATTTTTTCAGTATGATGTCTGGCCTATTTGCATCTATCTTTCTGTCAGTTTGAATGGTGAAGTTCCAGGGGAGTGCGATGTGATCATTTTCAAGTACTGGGGGTGGTTTGTGTTCCCACCAGTTTTTATCACGGACAAAGTCCAGTATTATTAATATTATTATTATCATTATTATTATTATCATTATTATCATTATTATCATTATTATTATCATTATCATTATCATTATCATTATCATTATTATTATTATTATTATTATCATTATCATTATCATTATTATTATTATCATCATTATCATTATCATTATTATTATTATTATTATTATTATTATATTAAGGCAACGAGCTGGCAGAATTATTAGCATGCCTAACAAAATGCTTAGCCGCATTTTGTTCGTGTCTGTGCTTTGAGTTCAAATTCTGCCGAGGTCAACTTTGCCTTTCATCCTGGACTTGATGAGATCTTTGTGGTTTGAGTCACTGCATATCGAAATCTTAATTTTTTTTTTTTAATGTAGCATAGCGATGTTATTTGTGACGCTGAATCCGAATTTGTATTTCATTTATTCCAGAAAAATTTTGCGAAAATGTTACAGGTGTTCAAAGTTGGAT
>NW_026366059.1:0-325 GCF_001194135.2 Octopus bimaculoides | reverse complement strand
TTTTAGTCGAACAAATCGACCCAAGGACTTATTCTTTGTAAGCCTAGTACATATTCTATCGCGCTCTTTTGTGAAACTGCTAGGTTTCGGGGACATAAACACACCAACATTGGTTGTCAAGCGATGGTGGTGAGGGACAAACAGAGACACAAAGGCACACACACACACGACTGGCTTCTTTCAGTTTCCGTCTAGCAAACCTACTCACAAGGCTTTGGTCGGCCCGAGGCTATAGTAGAAGACACTTGCCCAAGGTGCCACGCAGTGAGACTTGAACCTTGAACCATGTGGTTGGGAAGCAAGCTTCTTACCACACAGCCACGCC
>NW_026366058.1:0-316 GCF_001194135.2 Octopus bimaculoides | reverse complement strand
AGACAAGTGTATGAACAACAAGCAGGTGTATTAGTTTGATGCTCAGGAAATTGAAATAGTCTTTTATGTTTTGAGCCTACGCTCCTCAATAGAAAGGAAAACAAACTTGTGGATTCAGTGGTCAATTAGTTGTCAATAATGGATCATGACTTTCACTACATAAACCTGATGATTGTGTAACGCATGAATGTACTAGTTTATTTCAATATTGTAAAATTGTTAATATTGTAAATAAAATGAGAAAATCAGACTTAGTTGGCATTTCATTATATACACATACATACATACACACACACACACACACACACACACACAC
>NW_026366057.1:0-264 GCF_001194135.2 Octopus bimaculoides | reverse complement strand
ATGTATGTATGTATGTATGTATGTATGTATGTATGTATGTATGTTGTAACTACATGTGAATCATTGGTGATTTTTTCCCTCCGTCTTCCTTTTTTCTTGCATTTTCCTCTAGCTCCTGTTTTTGAAGAAGAAATTTACTCGAAACGTAAAACTACCTTCCTTTCCTTCCATGAGCGTCTGTTAATACTTTGCATGTACCACGTCTTCACGTCGTTGTTTTTTCTTGTGTTTCTCTTCGTTTTCTTGGGGATTAGCTATATATAT
>NW_026366056.1:0-415 GCF_001194135.2 Octopus bimaculoides | reverse complement strand
ACCCCGAAGGAGATATATTTAAGAATTTACAAAGAATTGGAGAAGAACTGACCCATCTTTTTTAACATGTTTTCTCTCATGTATATAGATAGATAGATAGATAGATAGATAGATAGATAGATAGATAGATAGATAGATAGATACATATACATATGCTTTCACTGCGATGGTATGCTAAGCAGCGTCGATTTCTACAATTCTGTCAATAATAATAATAGTATTTTATAAGTTTAAAGCTTACAAGCGATCACTGTGCTATGACTAAAGAAAGATATCCCTATTTTTGTGTGTATATATTTGGCCGACTGTATATTATGTTCTTGAAATATCAATCATTTCGCATGTGAATTGAATGAAAAACCAGTCGAGCGAATGAGCGAGTACTTCTCATTCTTATATGTGTATATATATATAT
>NW_026366055.1:0-241 GCF_001194135.2 Octopus bimaculoides | reverse complement strand
AAGCCAGAAAGCTGCACCAGGCTCCAATCTGATCTGGCAGAGTTTCTACACCACTCCAAGAGTGTAGTGGGTGCTTTTATGTGCCACCGGCATAAGGGCCAGTCACACGGTACTGGCAACAACCACGCTCAAAATGGTGTTTTTTACATGCCACTTGAATGGGAGCCAGTCCAGTGGCACTGGCAACGACGTCGCTCGAATGATTTTCTAACGTGCCACCAGCACAAGTGCCAGAAGGCGA
>NW_026366054.1:0-512 GCF_001194135.2 Octopus bimaculoides | reverse complement strand
ATATATATATGTATGTATATATGCATATATGTGTGTATGTATGTATATGTGTGTTTATACGTATATGTATATGTACATGTATATATATGTATATATGTATGTATGCGTATGTGTGTGTGTATGGTGTTTTGTATGTATATAGGTTTTTTTTTGTGTATATGTATATATAATTTTATAATATATTTTAAAATGAGGTTTTTTTAACATATTTTTATATTTATACATATATATATATATATATATATGTGTGTGTGTGTGGATGTATGTGTGTGTGTGTGTGTGTGTGTATGTATGTGTGTGTGTGTATGTGTTTTAGACTTGTGAACTTTGCTTGCTTGTGTATGCATACATATACATGTGAGAGTGCACGTGTGTGCGTGCATGAACGTGTGTGCGCGGATAAACGTGCGTGCGTTTGTGTACGGGCGCACACGCGAATCCCTGTATGTAGGTAATAGCTTTCTTTTTGTAATTGTGAAATGTTTTCGCCATGAACGGTTTGTGTTTTTAAA
>NW_026366053.1:0-2384 GCF_001194135.2 Octopus bimaculoides | reverse complement strand
TTTTTTTTTTTTATCTATTTTTTTTTTCACAAACGAGAGACCTTAAGTAATTGTGATTAAATGAAGTTCTTGCTGGCCAATGAAGAATTGGTGGTTAGAATTTCGACCCGAGTAAAATTTGAATATTCAGTCTTCGACAAGGTGTCCGAGGTAATTAGGGTAACGACAACCATGACAGCAACAACAAATGCCACTTAACATTTTGTGCGAAACACTAATGATTCAGCTAGCTCACTGTCTTAATGATAACGATTACGGTAATAATAATAATAATAATAATAATAATAATAATAATAATAATAATAATGATAATAATAATAATCCAAATATATGGTACCCTAGGCATAACACCTACATGAACTTCTAACTTGTTGTCTCTTAAGGTCTCTGGGTGAGACTTGGATCCAACTTGTACAAATGCAAAACAAAAGTCAAACATAAAATAATAATAATAATAATAATAATAGCCTCTCAATATATGAGCATTCAGCTTTTGCTAAATGACCTGCACAAATGATTTGTTTATAGAGATGAAATATTTGTGCCACACATTAGCTCACTCATGCCATCAAATCGACAGTATCTGGATAGGTGCTCTGTGTACTACTCGGCAGGTGTCGAAGTGATCACAGAGAAACATGAGACGATGTGCTTTGCTCAAGAACACAATGCACTGCCTGGTCTAGGAATTGAAACCGTGATCAGTAGATCATGAATGCTACACCCTAACCACTAAGTTATGTGCCTTCAATAATAATAACATCCCAACTCTACACACACTAAGACAGACATATAATAACTCTGCTAGACACCACCTACATTTTATGTAAGACCTCTTCAGTCCAATAGCATAATTCACTCCCAATAAAATACAAAAACTTACACAACTCATACTTTACAGAATCATCAAGCAAACATGTCATATAATGCACACAGCACATATTGTACATAATCGTCATAAAATACTCTTATATAACCAATAACTGATACTCCAGTACATTCCCCACATATACACATGCAGATATACAAGATGGTATTAAAAAGTTCCTGGACTAGTTTTATAGCATGCCAATGCATGGCAGCACACAGTTGCATTTGCAGTGAGAGCTAGCAGTGACTTTCGTGAAGTAGTGTGCCAAGTAACATTTCCATGCTTCCTGAAATTTGCCAACAGTACCCCCATTTTTTTCTTAGTTGTGGTGCACCCAAGCACTGTATACTACAATTTCCTTATTATTATGATAATTATAATTAAGGTATTTCGCGTATTGCTATGTCCAGAGTTCAAATTCCACTTAGGTTGACTTTGCCTTTCATACTCTTGGGGTTGATAAATTAAGTACCAGTGAAACACTGGGGTCAGTGTAATCGACTAGTCCCCTCCCCTCAAATTTCAGGCTTTGTGCCTTTAGAAGAAAGAATTATTATTATTTATAATAAGTACTCTATAAGAATCGTGAAGATATAAGATTCTTGGCCTTTTGAGGGTGGTTCTGAGCCATTATTTTTGCTACACTACTTGGAATTTTATTCATTGATGGTCATGCAACTGCTATGCCATTCTTTGTTCTTCGATTTATCCTGTAATGTATCTGTGAATTTTCATTATTGATTTTTCTGAGAATATATATATATATATAAAATTGTATATATTTTGTGTGAGTATGGGAGTGAATTAGTCTGTGTATAAGTTGTGAGAGTGTGTGTGTGTGTGTGTGTGTGTGTGTGTGTGAGGGGTGCATGTGTGTGCTCATGTATTTTGAGAGGTAGACAAGTAAGTTAAAGGGGTACTCTATAGTTTTAGTCATTGAGTGTCACAGGTGACTAGGCAAGAACATTTTAAAGCAGACTGTCCAGTTTCTGTTTGAAAGCTGTCCATCAGCATAATACATCTGAGATAAATTTAATTTATTAATCCTTTATACATGTGAGATGTGTGGCTCAATTGTTGCCGCCCCCTCCTCCGACTTCCACTTGTTATTGACTTAATTGCAAAAACACTGCAACTGCGTATGACATGCATTACTTCAGTCATCCATTCTCATCCGCTATTGTGCTATTAACAGAGGAACAAAGTGCTATATATATATAAAAACTTGAAGAACTTCACACTTGGAGTGAAATACAAATATATATTTGTAGCACTGAGCAGATTTTATAATGTTATTTATATGTAATACTAGTGCATTCTGTGGAGTGGTTGGTGTTAGTATGGGCATATAGCCATAAAAACCCTGCCAAAACAGACACAGTACCCTGGGGTAGTCTTCGACTTGGCTGGCTCCTGTTAAACCATCCAACCCATGCTTGCATGGAAGGCAAATGTTAAGTGATGATGATGATGATGGTGATTTACATGTAATACTATGCTAATCTGCATTGTG
>NW_026366052.1:0-762 GCF_001194135.2 Octopus bimaculoides | reverse complement strand
ACTAATATAACTTGGAACATGATAAATAACTCCTATTTTTGCTGAATAAAATGAAAGCAGTATATGAAGGAGATGGATGTACGAAAGAACTATGAAATCAAGTGAATAAGGTTAATTGAGCATAACGTATTGAACATCGTAGGAAGCAATGTTTATGTTAAGTTGAACTGAAAGTAATGTTTTAGTATATGTTTATAGATGTTATTGGTGTTCTAATTTGGGTTCAAAAATTAAGAGAGTTTAGATAACATATATCAAGCGAGATAAATCTACCATATCTTTTTACATATAAAGGTATAATTAACATGTGTCTCTTATAATTAACATGTGTATATAGATATATGTATGTGCATATAAATATATGTATGCACATGTATGTATGTATGTATGTATGGGTGTATGCGTACATATATGTATATATATATGATTATACACATTTATGTCAACACTACTTGTATAAATACACGATTAACTCCCCTTTACAGTCCCATTATAAATAAAACATTCTTCTCCAGTCTTTATCGGATTTAAATCATCTTATTATCTCCCAATTCTAAACTCTAAATTTCCTTTTTTCCTTCTTTTCTTCCCTTCTTGCCCAACGTACTGTCTAGCAGCGTTCCAACCTCCGACGGTTTTTTTCAAATAAATTACGTAGCAATCTTCTCTAACTATAGTTATCATATTCGGTTAATATGTCTTACGGTTAAGCTGGTTCCTGTGTATTTCCCTGAAGAGAAGATTACATCCTTATCAACATCA
>NW_026366051.1:0-251 GCF_001194135.2 Octopus bimaculoides | reverse complement strand
GTGTGCCTATGTGTGTATGTGTGTGTGAGTGTATATGTATATGTGTGTGTATATGTGTGTGTATGCGTATGTATGTATGAGTGTATATGTATATTTGTGTATATGTGTATGTATGTGTGAATGTATATGTATATGTGTGTGTATGTATTTGTATGTGAGTGTATATGTATGTGTTTGAGTGTATATGTATATGTGTGTGTATATGTATGTATGTGTGTGAGTGTATATGTATGTGTATATGTGTATGTATA
>NW_026366050.1:0-211 GCF_001194135.2 Octopus bimaculoides | reverse complement strand
CCAGGGAGTTGCTCAATATACTTCTCAGCTCCCTTCTTTAGCATTCCCAACACACCAATTACTACTGGTGTTATCGTAGTACTAAGCTTCTACATTTTCGTGATTTCACTTTGCAGATCTTTCCAGTGAGAAAGATTTTCGTATTCCTTTCTTGAGACATTTTGATCTTATGGGACAGACATATATATTAACAGACAAGTTCCTCTTTTGT
>NW_026366049.1:0-379 GCF_001194135.2 Octopus bimaculoides | reverse complement strand
GTGGGTGCTTTGACGTGTCACCCGCACGAGGGCCAGTCAGGCGGTACTGGAAACGGCCACTATCGAAATGGTGTATTTTATGTGCCACCCACACAAGAGCCAGTCCAGGGGCACTGGCAACGATCTTGCTCGAAAATCCCACGAAGGCCAGTCAGGCAGTACTAGCAACGGCCTCACTCAAACTGGTGTAGGGTTTCTTATTAGGATTGTTTGGGGTTCAGAATTTAGACCCTATTAGGGCTAGCTTAGGGATTCGTGAAATGTTTTTTAGAGAGATTAGTTAGGTAAGAGATCAAAGTTTGAACTAGGGGTTAGGTCTTGCGGTGATAGAGAGGGCAGAGATTAAACAGGATCAGTATTGAAGATGAAGGTTTATTGT
>NW_026366048.1:0-548 GCF_001194135.2 Octopus bimaculoides | reverse complement strand
TATATACATATATATATGTATGTATATATGTATATATGTGCTTGTCTCTATACATATATGTATGTGTGTGTGTGTGTGTGCGTGTGTGTGTACACATGCATGCACATGTACATATGCATACACACATACATATATATGTATCGGGAATCGACCAGACTGTCGGAGACCGTTATACGTCTCTGGTCACAATGCGCTTTGCATCGTTTTTAGCTTTCGAATGATGCCCCCACTCCCCGTTGGCTAGGGGAGCAGGCTAACATTACTCCTGGTCGGAAGACTAGTCCGCCGCAGAGCTAGCATTTACAGCTGAAGGAAAATGAAATGAAGTGTTTTGCTCAAGGGAGCACAGCGCGCAGTTCGGACTTGAAATCGAACTTACGATCGCTAGATCATGAGTCCAAAATCCTAACCACTGGTCTATGCGCCTTCGCTAGACATACATACATACATACATACATACATACATACATAACACATATATACACACAGACACAAACACTCACACATACATACATACATACATATATATATATATGCGAGTAAAAATA
>NW_026366047.1:0-392 GCF_001194135.2 Octopus bimaculoides | reverse complement strand
ATGTATGTATATATGTATGTATGTATGTATGTATGCATGAATGCATGTATGCATCTATCTATCTATCTATATATATATGCATATATACATACGTATATGTACATACTTTATATATATATATATATATATGTATATATATATATACGCGCGCATGTACATATATAAATACATACATACATAGATGCATACATACGAACTTACATACACACATATATATCATACACACGCATATATATATCTGTGTGTGCATGCATGTATGTATGTATGCCTGTATGTATGCATGTATTATGTATGTATGTATGCATGTATGTACTTTTGCAGCTATGTGTGTATGTGTACATGTGTGTGTATGCATGTATGTATGTATGTATGTATGCATGCATGCATGTATG
>NW_026366045.1:0-307 GCF_001194135.2 Octopus bimaculoides | reverse complement strand
ATATACGTTCGTTGGTATGTATGTGTATATATATGCGTAATATACGCACTTTACGCCGTCTGTCTGCAACGACTTGGTGTTTACAGTCTATATATATCCGTAACTATATATATACATGTGAATATAAGCGTATATACACATATATGGATATATATGGAAATATGTGTATATATATATACGTTCGTTTGGTTGGGGAGTTGTGGGTTAATCCGACGGTTGTCTGCAATAACTGGGTGTATAGTATCTATATATATCCGTAACTATATATATACATGTATATATAAGCGTATATACGTCTATATATGTA
>NW_026366044.1:0-433 GCF_001194135.2 Octopus bimaculoides | reverse complement strand
CATTCGTCAATTTCTTGAAAATGGGGTCATAACCCCGAAATACTGAATACGAGGTAAGTCTGCATTAATTCACATATCTGCATTTACTTAACAGTGTTTTGGCTTTACCCATGATCTTTTATACAATATATATTGTATTTTGAGATGGTCATTTCTTTTTTTTTTTTACCAAATAAACACACACATTATATACCCATTTTTCACTACTTCATTACTATTTTTATTCTAACTCATGTCCCCTGTCCGGAAATCTTTTGTCACACATCTGTGACCGCCACAGTGACACTTTCTGCCTTCGTGTGCTCTCTTGCTCTGCCTATTCCATTCTGTTCTTCTATGATGTGTATCCTTATATGTATATGCATCTGTGTGTGTATGTGCATGTTCATGTGTGTGTGTGTGTCTGTATCATTGGTTTTTAGTAGCACTATGA
>NW_026366043.1:0-647 GCF_001194135.2 Octopus bimaculoides | reverse complement strand
TCATCTTCTTTCCAAGCTTGCATGGGTCAGATAGAATTTGTTGAGGCAATTGTCTACAACTGGATGCTCTTCCTGTTGCCACCCCTAACTCATTTCGAAGCAGGGTGATATTTTCCCCATAGCCAGATATTTCTCAGGGAAGAGACTGGAAACAAACAACCTTGCTTGTATGATGATGATGATGCTCATTTACAATCACCACATGACATTTAAACAAGGGTACAAGGGCACACACTAACATACATACATACACACATCTATATATATATACACACACACACACACAAACACAAGCTTCTCTTAGTTTCTGTCTAAATCCACTCACAAGGCTTTGGTCAGATAGCATAAGACATTTGTCCAACGTGATGTGAAGTGGGACTGAACCAAAAACCACATGAATGGGACATAAGTTTCTCAACCACAGAGCCATACCTGCATATATATACATATATATATATATTCTTTTACTTGCTTCAGTCATTTGACTACAGCCATGCTGGAGCACCACCTTAAGAACAAAAGATGTTTACAGTACCTAGGTTTCCCAAACAGTCACCCATCTAAGTACTAACTAGGCTTGGCATTGCTTAATTTCAGTGATCAGACAAGAATCAGTGTTCTTAATGTGACATGACTGTTAATATAAA
>NW_026366042.1:0-302 GCF_001194135.2 Octopus bimaculoides | reverse complement strand
ATGTCAGAAATTTCTGTGTAGTTAAGGTCTTCTTTTTTATGTGGTCTTTTACGTTTTCTAGTTTCACCGAAGCTTTCGTGGTTTTGTTTTCCTTCTACTCCAAGCTCAGGTGCTGTGGTGACGTCTAGACACCCGTCCCATGTGTAGTTGAATCCAAGTTGTGTTTCATCGTTTACAGATGATCCGTAGTTTAAGATGCAACCATGTCTTGTGTATGTGTCGTTTAGACTAGTATTAGTCAGCGGTACACGTAGCTGTGATGGGTTATCCCATTTGTGGCTGTAAACATCTCCTTGTCTGAC
>NW_026366041.1:0-482 GCF_001194135.2 Octopus bimaculoides | reverse complement strand
CATCATCAGGTCTTCGCAAGTGGAGTTTAGTGTCCAATTTAACTAGATTTTGATTTCACTTGCCTCAACAGGTTTTCGCAAGTGGAGTTTGGTGTCCAATGAAGGAAGGTACGCATATGTGGACTGGCTGAGTTCATAGATTTAGGTCTCACTAGGCTTGCCGAGTCTTCTCACGCACAGCATATTTTCAAAGGTCTCGGTCAGAAGTCATCGCCTCGGTGAGGCCCAATGTTCGAAGGTCGTGCCTCACCACCTCATCCCAGGTCTTCCTGGGCCTACCTCTTCCGCAGGTTCCCTCAACTGCTAGGGTGTGGCACTTTTACACACAGCTATCCTCATCCATTTTCGCTACATGACCATACCAGCTCAATTGTCTCTCTTGCACACCACAACTGATGCTTCGTATGTTCAACTTTTCTCTCAAGGTACTGATACACTGTCTAGTATGCACACTGACATTACACATCCATCGGAGCATACTG
>NW_026366040.1:0-501 GCF_001194135.2 Octopus bimaculoides | reverse complement strand
ATACATGTATGAATATATATATATATATGCGTATCTCAGTATACGTATATATATGTGTATCTCTCTCTCCCTATATATATATACATAAATATAATATATTTACACATAGATATACACGTATATATATTATATATAATGTTTCTTTTTAAGGTTCATATTGCAATCGCCGTCTTACTCTTTGTTTATTGTTACTTGTGTATATATTTTTGCAGTTGATTATGATAGGCTCTTCAAAGAGCTACAAGTTTTTCAACCCTGGAAACCTTGAAGCAAATGTATAGCTTCGGGTCTATCGACTAATAGTTTTAGGTTATGAATCTGTATTCTGATATGTAAGCCACTTCTAAGGAATATTCATACATTTAACCTTCTTAGCAGACCATTCAACCGTTACAACACCGACAGAAAAAATTTGGAACAAAAATGACGGCGAAACATGAACGCTATCAAAACACGTGACACACATCAAAAGCGTCTCTTCCCGAAATAATCTTACTTTGA
>NW_026366039.1:0-364 GCF_001194135.2 Octopus bimaculoides | reverse complement strand
TATATATATATACTTACATACACACACACACACATATATATATATATATACATATATAAGTTCCAGTATATGTATATATAAATATATTTCTATATATATATATATATATATATATATTTATTGATATAAACTCTACTTTTTCAGATCTAAGCATCCATCAGGGTATATCTAAGCAAGTAAATATATATCAAAAGTTATATCTGTCTACCATCACATATCTTGAGTTAGATCTGTCTGTGTACTTATTCATCTATATTTATAACACTATCTATATCTAGGCATCTGTCAGTTTATATTGCTATCTATGTTCACCTATGAATCTCTATATCCTTATATATATATATATATATATATATATATATAT
>NW_026366038.1:0-657 GCF_001194135.2 Octopus bimaculoides | reverse complement strand
AGAGAGAGAGAGAGAGAGAGAGAGAGAGAGAGAGAGAGAGAGAGGGATACTAAGTACTGGTAAGTTTACTCGTTGGTAATTCCGTGTTCCTATTCAGAATTGCAAATATTCTGTAGAGTGTTTAGTAACATTGACAACGAAAAGGAGAGTGGAGATTTTATTCATATCCCAAAATTTCTTTATTTCAAATCTCACATTGCTTTATATGCAATTATGCATTCTAGTCGTTGCAATTTCATCACGGTTCTATCACGCACAACGGTTTCAAAGTGATCTGATTCAAACAAGCGTCCTGCGTTGGTATTCAGTTGAAGCTAAGAGCGTTACTATTTATATTCGATGGAATGCTGGTCTTATAATTACCTCTGCTGGTGTTACAGTTGAAGCTCTTACCTTCGACTGAATAGCAACACAGGACGCTTGTTTGAATCAGATCACTTCGAAACCTTTGTGAATGTTGGAGCTTTGGTGGAATTGCAAAGACTAGAATGTATAATTGCATACAAAGCAATATGCAGTCACTGCAGTCGAAATATATGTAGGTCAGTTGAATATGGTGTAGAAAACTTTTAAATAAAGAAATTTTTGGATGTGCATAAAATCTCCACCCTTCTCTTCACTATCAATGTTTATATATATATATATATATATATATTT
>NW_026366037.1:0-629 GCF_001194135.2 Octopus bimaculoides | reverse complement strand
AAATGTTATTTGCAGAGAGCAGAAATTGAAAGAAGATATATGAAATGGACTTTTATATGTATGTGTGTGCGTATGTGTGTGTGCATCTGTGCTTGCGCATGTATATGTATTTATGATAGTTGATTTATGGAAAAGATTATGTTAAATTTTTCAAATGCAAATATGTGAATGAAAATTAAGTTCAGACCTCTACATTGTAGCTAGACCTGGTAGAAATTGCAGCCAAATCTCCCTCAAAACACCCTACTGTCTTAATCACACAATTCTGCCTATTATGTAATTTCAATGAGAAACTATTTACTAAAGATTAAAATTATTAACCCCACAAAGAGGTGAATGAAGAGAGACAGCATAGCGAAAGTATTGGCTGACTGTCATCCTGTACTCACCTTGTTGGTAGCGAAATGGTATATGTCAGCTCTGTGAGCAACTGATTGTTTTAATGGCAGAACATATAACAGAATTCCATTAGAAATAGTTTGAATTGATTTTCTTGGTACCTATGGGGCCTAGGAAAAAATACCGTGTTCTAATATATGTTCCCGTCTCCACACGTGTGCCATTTTTCACGCGAATCCACCCAGCCGTTTGACTGTGGACCTCAAGACAAGAAAGAATACAACGGTCGC
>NW_026366036.1:0-258 GCF_001194135.2 Octopus bimaculoides | reverse complement strand
ATATATACATGTGTGTGTATATATATGTATGTGTGTGTATATATGTGCGCGTGTATATATGTATATATATGTGTGTGTATGTACATATATATATATGTTTATATGTATATGTGTATATCTATATATGCATATATATATATATATGTGTATGTATGTATATATGTATATGTGCATATGTTTATACATGTGTGTGTGTGTATATATATATTATCATCATCATCATCATCATCATCATCCTTTAACGTCCGCTTTCCATGC
>NW_026366035.1:0-357 GCF_001194135.2 Octopus bimaculoides | reverse complement strand
TGTATTTTTCTTTTTACGAACAAGGAGCCCTTATTGGATTCTATACTTTGGTCTGCTTACAGGTGAGCAAATTGATTCACATTTTAGCGAATAATTGTTTTCATTGTGAAAATCATTTTGGGGGCATATCCCGCCTCCAAAATATTGAACTTTTTTGAAGATTCGTAGAAGCTCACTGTGTTCCGGGTTCAATTGGAGTATTAACGGGCCTGGAGTACCAAATTGGCCGAAGACTTGTGTTTTGTTTTGAAACTGTTAAATTGTTTCCTTTCCTTCCTTCTTCCACCCTTTCGTGACTTTCTTTTTGTTTTTCTGAACTGTTTTTCCTTTCTTTTCCTTTTCCTTTTTCTTTTGGTG
>NW_026366034.1:0-298 GCF_001194135.2 Octopus bimaculoides | reverse complement strand
GTATGTATGTGTGTGTTTGTTTGTGAGTATGTATATGTACTCCTAGATACATGTATACACATGAATACTGGAAAACATATATCTATAAATAATCAAATACGGAATGTTAGTAAGCTCGAACTAAAATCTTTATGCTGAGAAAAGTAAATGTATTTTTCTAAGTGTATTCTTATACTCACGGAAGTTTGCCAGAAAGGGTTCGATGCAAGATAAAAGGATTAAACTTATCTTTGCTGTTACAGTAGATAATATCCATTCATTTTGTCATGTGATGATGCAGAATAAACGAGCAGTGAGT
>NW_026366033.1:0-264 GCF_001194135.2 Octopus bimaculoides | reverse complement strand
TTCAGGGCGGCATACTGGCCAAGTGGAAATGGAGTGGTGGAAAGGCATCACCGTACCATCAAGACCATAGCAGAGAGGGGCCACATTTCACCAATCGAGGCCGTATTTTGGTACAATATATCGCCCAGGTTAGGGCAGGCTGAGGAGTCGGTGCCACACAGGGCAATATTCAGGTACGAGTAGAGGCATCTGTGTACTGCATCAATGCGACTCCGGGGAGAGGAAGAGCACGCCTTCGTGCAGGTCGGGGAAGAAGTTTGGGTA
>NW_026366032.1:0-204 GCF_001194135.2 Octopus bimaculoides | reverse complement strand
CATACATTATAGTTAGATTCCTTTTCCATACTTTTCTTATGAATCACATTTGGACTGAGTTTGGTTGATTCTCACTACAATAATTATTAATACTGTTGTGAAAGCTCCTTATGATACTACCTCTTTATTAAGTCTTTTCACAATGCTACCTCTGATGAAGCTTCTTTGATTTGATTTGATTTGAGTTTCTTTTTTTTATTATTT
>NW_026366031.1:0-345 GCF_001194135.2 Octopus bimaculoides | reverse complement strand
AATATATATATATATATATATATATATACAGGTATATATTCAGTTGTCGAATTCACTGCAGTATGATGCAAGTTGACTAGCTTACTATGTACTAACCAAGGAGCTAGGCACATAGCAAACTGGTCAACTAAAACTCTGTACCTAGCTATTTGAGTGTTTAAAATTATTGCCTGATGATAGCAGATTTTTGTCATGATGTAATCGAGATATTCATCAATAAAACGCTGCTGAAACACCTGTTGTAAAATTTTAAACTCAACTTGTGTTCTAATATATGTGTGTGTATGTGTGTGTGTATTCTTTTATTTTTTACTTGTTTCAGTCATTTGACTGCGGCCATGCTGG
>NW_026366030.1:113-293 GCF_001194135.2 Octopus bimaculoides | reverse complement strand
GTAAAGTTTGTGTTTGTGTCCTCTTCATTGTTTAGTAGTAATTACAGAGATAGAATGATGTTGTAAGAGAATAGAATTAGAGCTAGTGAGAGTTATCGGGTGTGGGACATTGTCTCACAGTGGCTGACAGTAAACTTCATTTCTCCATCTGACCAAGGTTGTAGCTGGTCAGCCAGACTT
>NW_026366030.1:0-103 GCF_001194135.2 Octopus bimaculoides | reverse complement strand
TGTCACTAGCTGGTGACTGAACTAACTTTTTGCTTGGGGTTTCCTTGCTTTTCTAACAATCCAGAAGGATAGACATATCAATGAGAACAATAGATTTAGTTGG
>NW_026366029.1:0-666 GCF_001194135.2 Octopus bimaculoides | reverse complement strand
AATGCCACGTTTTGCCAGAAGGTTGAAGCAAAAAGCAACAATAGATGTTTATGGCTAATCTTTTTTACAATTTATTTTCTACGTTTCTCACCTTTTCAGTTTTATTATCAATCACTAACATTGAAGATATTAGTTGTGAAGTGTATTCAACACTTCTTTATCTTCTTCTTTTAATTCACAGTCGTCTTACGCTCTTCAATTATGAAGAGAATATTTGTTGTGAAAGCTTTAAACCTAAAGAGACGATTTACAAGTTAACTTTATCACACATAAAAATTCTGCTGCTATAGAATTCAATTGGATTAATTTCCAATGTTATATTTTTTTCTGCAACTATTAAAATTCTTTTAGTATATTTCAAGATTGGTGTTAAAGAGATAATTATAAATTTTAGTTAACACGAAGAAAAATATAATAATCATAATAATTCTTTAGCTATGACTTTTTCAAATGGATTATTTTTAATTGGATTTATTTTATATATTCTTGGTAGAATTATTTCTATATTTACTTTTGTCTACAACAAAAGATTTTACGCACAATTGGTCAAGTAATGAGTTATATCTTATAACGTTCAAGGCACGAACATATAGTAGACAATCACAGTATCGTGGTACTCCGTCAGTTACGAAGACGAGGGTTCCAGTTGATCCGATCAACGGAACA
>NW_026366028.1:0-749 GCF_001194135.2 Octopus bimaculoides | reverse complement strand
TATATATATATATATATATATATATATATATATATATGTGTGTGTGTGTGTGCCTATATAAATATACTCACTGATTAAACAATTTTTTTTAAAAATTGCTTGTCATTTTTAAAATTTCATTTATATTTCGTTTTGTCTATATTCATTTGTTGCTATTAGATGCGTCTGCTGAAGGAGGCGAGCTGGCAGAATCGTTAGCACGCCGGGCGAAATGCTAGCGGTATTTTATCTGTCGTTACGTTCTGAGTTCAAATTCCGCCGAAGTCGACTTTGCCTTTCATCCTTTCGGGGTCGATAAATTAAGTACCAGTCACGCACTGGGGTCGATGTAATCGACTTCATCCCTTTGTCTGTCCCCTCTATGTTTAGCCCCTTGTGGGCAATAAAGAAATAAGAATCGTTAGCACGCCGGGCAAAATGCTAAGCGATATTTCACCAGACGCTAAGTCTTGAGTTCAAATTCCGCCGAGGTTGACTTTACCTTTAAGAATTAATAAATTAGCACCGGGTCGATGTGATAGACTTAACTCCACGCAAATTTCAGGTGCTGAGCTTCTTATTGAAAGTATTATATACATTTTCCGTTGTTTTCTTTTCTTTCTTTCGTTATCAAATTTGAAAATTTCTCTTTACTCTTCCAGAAACCGTGAAAGTGAGAAGAACCAAGAAAAAGAAAGAAATACACAAACACATACAGGTATACACTTACATATACACACACACACACACACACACACACACACACATCC
>NW_026366027.1:0-223 GCF_001194135.2 Octopus bimaculoides | reverse complement strand
CGCGAGTCCGCTGCCCTAACCACTGGGCCATTGCGCCATTGCGCCTCCACGCTGAAATAGTATCAAATAATGAAACTCCCTAGTTGTCAACAGTGTCCTAAGTAAGCTTCATAAGCATTACATAGTCATTAATGTATAGAGTTCCTATTATTATAAAACAATTTAAAACAATATGGATCTCTTTTAAAACGGGGGCCACATTTTTCATTAACGAAACACTTTG
>NW_026366026.1:0-263 GCF_001194135.2 Octopus bimaculoides | reverse complement strand
TGGATGGATGGATGGATGGATGGATGGATGGATGGATGTATACGTGCAGAGTTGTATGTTTTGGTTTATGTATGTATTCGCATGCATATAGTTGCATATCTGGATACGCTCATATATATTTAAATGATAAATTTCTGGAATGTTATACTGATTTTTTCAGTTCCAGCGATAGATTGGATCTGTAATTCTTGAATCAGCTTTTTACTTTCTGGTTTTCAAAAGCCTAATTTCTCAAAATTGGTATTTAGGCAGTGTGTTACATA
>NW_026366025.1:0-440 GCF_001194135.2 Octopus bimaculoides | reverse complement strand
GTGGCCAGATAAGATGTTCAATTTCACTAGAATGTTCCTCATGCCATTCACTAACAACTTTAGCTCTGTGAATTGCTGCATTATCATCCTGAATGATTGCGTTTCCATCTGGAAACAGTTCCGCAACCATAGGATGAATTTAATCAGATAAAATTCTTAAATTGTCTTCACTGTTAATTCTGCCATGAAGGGAAACCACTAGTCCGGTGGGTTTCCAAGATATAGCCTCCCAGGTCATCACAGATCCTCCTCCATGTTTAACAGAAGGCAGTCTGGGTCGAATGCCTCTTTTGGCTGTCTCCACACGTATACTCGGAGGGTGGTCGAAAATAAGGTAATGGATGACTCGTCCGAGAAATAACATTCTTCCACTGCTCTGAGGATCAATTGTGTAGGTTTTTACTCCACTCTAAACGCTTTGCAACGTTTGTTTTTGAAAG
>NW_026366024.1:0-309 GCF_001194135.2 Octopus bimaculoides | reverse complement strand
TTTTTTTTTTTTTTGCATAGCTAATTACAATTATGACCAAACATGTTGCTCCAGCAATCACCCTAAAATACTTAAGTTTATACAGCCGGAGTGAGATTGAAAGGAATAATTCACTGATGGCTGTCCATAAATTCTTTCAAAGTTCTAAGAATAAGAATCTGCATATAGTTTCAGATTGAACGAATCCTTAAAGTAACAACTTCTAACGTTTGCACGTGTGTATCTGTGTTTGTGAGGGAGTGAGTGAGTGAGTGTGTGTGTTTGTTGCACACACACACACACACACACACACACACACACACACACACA
>NW_026366023.1:0-293 GCF_001194135.2 Octopus bimaculoides | reverse complement strand
ATATATATATATATATATACATATATATATATATGTACATTTGTAATGAGATTCTGAATCTCGTGAAGGTCTGGGCGGATATGATTTGTATTATTTTCTAAAATCGACACAAAGTTCAATGTGTGTGTCTGTGTATGGGTGTGCATGTGTGTATGGATACACACACACACACACACACCAATGTATATATATGGATGTGTATATATAAATATATGTACATTTATATGTATATATATGTCGATTTATACATATATACATACATATATATATATATATATATATGTATATATATA
>NW_026366022.1:0-305 GCF_001194135.2 Octopus bimaculoides | reverse complement strand
TGACAACAACATACACATTGCTCCCGTTCTCTATCTCTCCCTCTTCCTCTCTTCCTCTCTCGTTCTCGCAAACGCATACACGTGGAAGTAAACACAATCATTCACGTTCGTCAATGTGGCATAACTACAGAGTTGTACCCACCGACTTTGGAAGGTCATAACTTTCAGAAAAATGAATATTTTTTAATGAAATTTTCTATGCATATATTATTTATTATGTAGATTCCGAATGTACAAAAAGTTTCAGTGAAAGTGTTTTGGAAGGAGGGTGGGGGACAATTTTCGGAAATTCCACTTAAATTCCT
>NW_026366021.1:0-258 GCF_001194135.2 Octopus bimaculoides | reverse complement strand
ATAATAATAATAATAATAGTCCGTTCTACTATAAGCACAGGGCCTGAAATTTCGGGGTAAAGGGTAAGTCGATTACATCGACACAAGTACTCGACTGGTACTTAGCTTATCGACACCGAAAGGATGAAGCGTAAACGCGACCCCGGCGGAATTTGAACTTGTTTGGTTTGCTAACGATTCTGCCAGTTCGCTGCCATATATGTATATACAGCATATCGGATGTCCACTTAGTGGTCATCCCTTCTTATACGCATGTAA
>NW_026366020.1:0-208 GCF_001194135.2 Octopus bimaculoides | reverse complement strand
CCTGTCAAAGGCTTTCTCCATGTCAACGAAAGCCAGGTACAGAGGCTTATTCTTGGCTAGGTATTTCTCCTGTAACTGTCTTACTAGAAATATGGCATCAGTGGTGCTTTTACCTGACACGAACCCAAACTGCATCTCATCTAAATTGATTCACTTCTTAATTAGTTGGGCTATGACCCTCTCCGTAACTTTCATTACCTGATCTAAC
>NW_026366019.1:0-264 GCF_001194135.2 Octopus bimaculoides | reverse complement strand
CCATCTCTCTCTTTCTCTCTCTCTTTCTCTTTCACTGTCCCTCTCTTGCTCTAAATGTTATAATTGATGCAACTATCTGCCTGCAGTATACATGAATATTAACAAAACTTCAGTACTTACCCCTAAACGTCACCTCATTAGATACACATTAATACATATGTGTACGTTAATATTTGTACATATCCATATGTACACATAGATATATATATAATAAACACACTCATACACACAGAATTACACATACATACATATATATATATATAT
>NW_026366017.1:0-441 GCF_001194135.2 Octopus bimaculoides | reverse complement strand
ATATATATATATCCATATTATAAAGACCGTGTTTGCCACTACCGTTGGTACAAGGTTTACACTTGGCTAGGATCTTCCAGTGAATCCTATAGCTGAGACCTTGTTCTTTTAGGAACCATATATAACTGGATAATTTGGTATATACCTATCATCTATGAGAGGTATATGTACGTATGTATGCGTGTATGTATAAATGGCTTAGTGGTTAGGATGCTTCTTCCACGATTGCGAGATCGTGGGTTAAATTTCTACACCGGGTATGCGTTGTGCTTTTGAGCAAAAGAATTCATTTCACGTTGCTTTGCGATCGTTTCGTTATCTGACAGGTGGCTCATGGTGCGTCTGTAGAGGTTATGTCCATTTGATGTTGGGAGTGAGCTTAAGCGTACGCAAACATTTGATCACTATAAACAAATCATCTGTGTGGTTGTTCGGCAAAAA
>NW_026366016.1:0-275 GCF_001194135.2 Octopus bimaculoides | reverse complement strand
ATACATATATAAATACATATATGCAATCATCAGATTTACAATTATTCCAATTCATTTCACGTTCTTTTTCAAAATATTATATATCTAATTTTACATCCTTTTAAAAATGAGCAGTACAATTAAGCATTAAAGATTAAAAATCAATATGTAAAAAATAATATGCATTTGAATTTTTCTTGTTATATATCCCATTTAAACTCAGACATTTTTATTCTGATGTATAATTTTATATCTCACATTTTGTATTTGACATATACTTGATTTTACATGATTGA
>NW_026366015.1:0-383 GCF_001194135.2 Octopus bimaculoides | reverse complement strand
CATGATGCTGACACCCTAACCACTAAGCCACGCGCCTCCACACATACATATATATAAACTCCAAATTGAGGGAATGGGATCGGGTAAAATCTAGCCTACATATGTTTCGTAGCTAGCAGATCTTCTGATGTAATAATTACTCAACGAAGGGTACTCAGGCAGCTAATCATAATGCTGAAGTTATCGTAATTATATAAAGGTGACATTGTCGTTAAGGGATCGCAAGTTAACTCACCGAAGATATAGCTTAAAACATGTTTCAGCTTAATGAACTTAGAAATGGGAAAAGCCTACAACCTTCGACTCCAATAAATTATTATTTTTCCAGAACATCTTTTTATACCTACCACGGACTGCTCGGATCTTATAAACTTCCTAAACTT
>NW_026366014.1:0-557 GCF_001194135.2 Octopus bimaculoides | reverse complement strand
CACATACACATACTCACGCACTTACGGTAGTATTTAAAGAGAGAATTTCCAAACGAGACACTGACAGACAATTCACAACACAGTGAGTTAAGCATCGAAAATAACTTTTTCCCGACGACCTAACCTTTAAAAAAGTGTTGCATTCATTCGTCAACTTCAGAGTCATTCACGTTCTGTTTACATTTGGAAGATCGACGAAAGAATATCATTTTTGGAAGTAGAGTTTGGATTTTGAAAAAAAGATTTTTAATTCAAAGAAGTAAAATATTCAGAGATATACATACGTATATATATATATATATACGCATCTACATACAAGAAAGGAGTCATATATACACTCAGTCACATTAATATTTATATAATAATATAAATGAAAAATTCAACATGACTATCGTTATTATAAGTCCTGCTCGTTTTTACTTTTCTCTCAATATGGAGCTGAACAAGTCAGAATCCTCACCTCTTCTTTCCACCAAATTCACAACTAAAGGAGGACCGGGACGATTGTTCTTACAGAGAATTGATACCACAACTGGTTTACCAACAACTACAACTGT
>NW_026366013.1:0-421 GCF_001194135.2 Octopus bimaculoides | reverse complement strand
TGGGAAACAGAATTCATGCAAGTATAATATTATCTCATTTTGTTTGTTTGATTGTTTCTTTCTTTTTTTGCATTAGTTTTTAAATAAACAAACATCACATATGGATCTTCATGAGATTCCATGCATATTTGGTATATTCTATATCTTAATCCACACAATTTTTCAAATTTGATCTACATCGACCAATATGTATACATACATACATTCATATGTGCGCGAGTGTGCCTGTGCGTAATTTAAATATGTTTTTACTCCGATCCATATGACTTAAAGTTTTTGTGAGCGCGTAGAACGCAACCTCTTAATAGAGAGCAAAGATGTCTCTTCCATTATCTGAGAAGATGACCGCGTCCTACGCACCCGCGAAACATTAAGTCATAGAGAACTGATTCAAAGTGTAATTACAAATATATGTAACTCC
>NW_026366011.1:0-549 GCF_001194135.2 Octopus bimaculoides | reverse complement strand
TATATATATATATATATATATATATATATATAGGGGTGTACGTACACGCACATATATACGCAATGTATATACATATATATATGTAATGCATATACGTATATTAACACACATATATGTATATGAATATACACATATATATACATACATACATACATACATGTACACATTCATATACACATGTACCCATCCACATATAGACACATACACGTATATACTCACACATACACACACACACAAATACACACACAAACGCACACACACTCATACAAACATGGTTGCGTGTTTATGAATGTGTGTGTATATATATATATATATATATACCCTGAAGGCGCGTGGCTTAGTGGTTAGAGCAATCGGCTCACGATTTTAAGGTCGTGAGTTCAATTCCCAGCAACGCGTTGTGTCCTTGAGCAAGACACTTTATTTCACGTTGCTCCAGTCCACTCAGCTGGCAAAAATGAGTGGTACCTGTAATTCAAAGGGGACCAGCCTAGTCACACTGAATCTCCCTGAGAACTACATTAAGGGTACACGAGTCTGTGGAGTGCT
>NW_026366010.1:0-244 GCF_001194135.2 Octopus bimaculoides | reverse complement strand
TATATACATATATATGTATGTATGTATGTATGTATGTATATATATATGTAGGTATGTATGTACGTATGTATATGTATAGATGTATATATATAGATATATGTGTGTGCGTATATATATATATATGTATGTATATATGTATATACATATATATATACATGTGTATATATGCATATACACATATGTATATATATATGTATATACATATATACATACATATATACATACATATATATATATACATACA
>NW_026366009.1:0-348 GCF_001194135.2 Octopus bimaculoides | reverse complement strand
ATTTATTTATAATATTTCCTCTTTAATTATTCTAGTAGTTATATTTTATTGTTATTGGTAGGTTAATATTTTAGAAAGTTTGAGGTTTTATATTACAATGACACTACGATTTTATAAGACTAAATCAATAGTAGTATTTTGGCTTATTTCATAATATTATTTAATTTACGACTCTTAGTCTTATTATTATTTTATTATATATTAGAATTTAAAATTCATTAATATGTTTTATAAGATAGCTATAGTTTTTTGTTTTTTTTATGTTGTTAGTTATATAAATTGTAAATTTTTCATTCATTTTTTTAAAGTATTATTCTTTCATTCATGTTTTCGTATTCTATTCTCTAT
>NW_026366008.1:0-343 GCF_001194135.2 Octopus bimaculoides | reverse complement strand
TATATATATATATATACATAAGCATATTTGCGTATTTAATACACACATACAAACACATACACACACACACATACACACACACATACACACACACGTAAGAATTTACAACATAACATTTCTTTTTTGCTATTAATTACATTCCGATATACAAACATAACTAAATACAAACATACATATATACATGCATATAGATATATATGCACATATATATATATATATCTTTATATGTATATATTATATATAGACAAATGCATCTATATAAGCGTGTATATATGTATATACATGTTTATATTATGTGGTATATAAAGTACATACATATAATGCAAAGTTATATATATATACA
>NW_026366007.1:0-686 GCF_001194135.2 Octopus bimaculoides | reverse complement strand
TATATATATGTATAGATATAAGAACACATATATGTCTACGTGTATATATACAAATATATATATATGTATGTATATATAGGTTATGAGCGATAGTGGTGTCAATTAGACCCAGAGGTTTCAGATAATGCTGAGTAAGTGCTATGGATAGACCACAGTTAAGCTCCAGGTTCGGTGGTTATGCGAATAAGCGGCCCAACGTAAGTCATATATCAGCGTGTGAATATAGGATATACTTTTCGTAATGAGATGAAAATAAACAATGCTGTATATAATATAGAACATTTATAAATCGAATGTCTTACAGCTGTTTAGTGTATCGGAATCTTAATAATGGATTTACAAAACCAACGGCCAGTCATAAAAACAATTGGATTTTACGCACAGGGTATTGAAGTATTATATGTATACCATTCTGCCTAAACAATGAATTTGCAAATGCAATATCCCTACCTTCACTCTCAATATCCTATCTTAACTAAACTAACTATTGCTTAATCATCCTCTCACACCATCTCCGATGAAGGGATATAAGAATTATCCTGGAAACAGATGTAAGACATTCGATTTATAAATGTTCTATATTACACACAGTCTTGGTTCTTGTATCTCATTACGAAATGTATGTATATATAAATTTAGTGTAGCAACACGGTGGTGCATCAGCATGGCCGCAGCTCTAAGCTGAA
>NW_026366006.1:0-2175 GCF_001194135.2 Octopus bimaculoides | reverse complement strand
CCGACCAAAACCTTGTGAGTGGATTTGGTAGACGGAAACTGATAGAAGCCCCTCATATATATATTAAGATTGATTTCCCAGTCCATTTTCTGTTACCCCAATGCCAAGATCTCTACAGCAAACCTCTCACAGTATATAAGCCCTTCTCTAAGAACCCCGGCCCTTGTGCTTTTGTTAAAACCCTCCCCTTTATCTTTTCCAGGCTTACATCAGATGTTCAGGAGTTTAAAAGCTCGTTCAAAGCTTGTATATCGCAGGGGCTGAAGTCTTTTACGCAGGTTTGTTTAAATTTGGTCTTTTGTTCGATTGTTTTTTTTCTTTTAAACGTTTTTATTATTATTTTTTATTATTATTTATTTTTATTAATTTATTATTATTTTTATTATTATTTATTATTTTATAATTTATAATTTTATTATTATTTTTTATTACTTTATTTTTATTTTTGTTAATTTATTTTTATTAATTTGTTGTTATTTTTTATTAATTTATTTTTATTAATTTATTGTTATTTTTTATTAATTTATTATTAGTTTTTTATTAATTTATTTTTATTAATTTATTATTATTTTTATTATTATGTTTTATTAATTTATTTTTATTAATTTATTATTATTTTTTATTAATTTATTTTCTGTTGATGTTGATGATTATTATTGATTTATTATTTTTTTTTATTAATTTATTATTATTTTATTTTTTATTTTATTTTATTAATATTTTATTATTATTTATTTTTATTTATATTATTATTTATTGTTTTATTTTATTTTATTTTTTATTTTATTTTATTTATTATTTTATAATTTATTATTTTATTATTTCATTATATTTATTTTATTTTATTATTTTAATATTATTATTTGATTATTATTTTTATTACAATTTCCATTATTATTTTATTATTATTTATTTTATTATTTTATCATTTCATTATTATTTTATTTATTATTTTATTTTATTATTATTATTTGATTAAAAATCAGATTATTATTTTTATTATTATTCATTATTATTTTATTATTATTATTTTACTATTATTTATTTTTATTTATATTTATTTTTATTTATTTTATTATCTAATTTTAGTATTATTTTTATTATTATTTTATTATTATTATTTTTATTATTTATTATCATTTTATTATTTATTTTATTTTATTATTATTATTTCATTTTATTATTATTATTTTACTATTATTTATTTTTATTTATTTTATTTATTTTTATTTATTTTATTATTATTTTATTATTTTTTATCATTTTTATTATTATTTTATTTTGTATTTTATTATTTTATTATTTATTTTTATCTATGTTATTTTATTTTATTATTCTTTTAGTATCATTTTTAGTATTATTTTTATTATTATTTTATTATTTATTTTATTTTATTATTATTTTTACTAATTTATTATTATTTATTTTATTATTTTATTTTATTATTATTTTTATTATCATTGTTATTATTATTTTTATTATTACTATATTATTCTTTATTTTATTATTATTATTTGATTATTATTTTTATTATTATTTTACTATTATTTATTTTTATTTATTTTATTATTATTGTTTTATTATTATTTATTTTTATTTATTTTATTTTATTATTATTATTTTACTATTATTTATTTTATTTATTTTTATTTATTTTATTATCATTTTATTATTTATTTTTATTTATTTTATTATTTTATTTCATTATTATATTATTTTTCATTAATTTTTTATTAATTTATTATTTATTTTATTTTATTATTATTTTTTTAATATTATTATTTAATTATTTTTTTTATTATTTGTATTTTTATTAATTTATTATTATTTTTATTATTATTTTTATTATTTATTTTATTTTATTATTATTATTTTACTATTATTCTTTCTCATTTATTTCCTTATTTTACCATTTCATCATTTCAGACAGCAGGCTGCGTCGGTACTCTATTCGTACTTTCTCCAAAACTAACATGTTTCCTTCTAGGCGTTGTTCCAACCCTCATCGGAATAGGATCGCTAATAGGTTCGTTTCTAAGAATTCTATCGCGCCAGGCACAAGCTCAGGTAAGACCTATATCTCAGCTGTAATTAATTAATTAATTAATTAATCTCTTCTTTTTAAACTCTTTTACTTGTTTCAGTCTTTTGACTGCGGCCATGCTGTAGCACCGC
>NW_026366005.1:1091-2143 GCF_001194135.2 Octopus bimaculoides | reverse complement strand
ATATATATATATATATATATATATATAGGTGCAGGAGTGATTGTGTGGTAAGTAGCTTGCTTCCCAACCACATGGTTCCAGGTTCAATCCCACTGTCAGGCACTTTGGGCAACTGTCTTCTTTCTATAGCCTTGGGCCAACCAAAGCCTTGAGTAGATTTGGAAGACAGAAATTTCACGCAGCTCTCTCCATTCATCCGTAGTACATGACCATACCAACACAAACCTCTCTCTCGCCCGCTACATCCGATGCTTCTAATGTCCAACATTTTTCCCGGGGTGCTTACACTCTGTCATGTGTGCACACTGTGTTTATGTCCCCATAACTTAGCAGTTCGGCAAAAAAGACCAATAGAATAAGTACTAGGCTTACAAAGAATAAGTACCGGGGTCGATGTGCTCGCTAAAGGTGGTGCTCCAGCATGGCTGCAGTTGAATGACTGAAACAAGTGAAAGAGTAAAAGAGTGGCATTTTCATCTGTCCTTTCATCCTTTTGGGGTCAATAAATTAGGTACCAGCTGTGTACTGGGTTAACCCTTCGCCTAAAATTGCTGGCCTTGTGCCAAAACTTGAAACCAATATCAATACTGTCTCAGTCGATAATATCATCATCATCATCGTCGTCATAATTTAATGTCCATTTTCCATGCTGGTATGGGTTGGACGGTTTGACTGAGGACTGGTGAAACCGGATGGCAACACCAGGCTCCAATCTGATCTAGCAATGTTTCTACAGCTGGATGCCCTTCCTAACGCCAACCACTCAGAGAGTGTAGTAGGTGCTTTTATGTGACTCCGGCTCGAGGGCCAGTCGGGCGGGTCTGGTAATGACCACGCTCAAAAGGTGTTTTTTACGTGCTACCTAAAAAAACAGAAAACGCCTTTTTAGCATGGTCGTTGCCAGAACCGCCTGACTGGTCCTCATGCCGATTCAAACAAACTTGAAACAACATATATATATATACGTATATGTGTATTGCTGACTGATTGGCACTCGTGCCAGTGGAACGTTGGAAGCACATCTGAGCATGATTGTTGCCAGGGCCATGGAT
>NW_026366005.1:0-1081 GCF_001194135.2 Octopus bimaculoides | reverse complement strand
CGCCTGACTGGTCCTCATGCCGATTCAAACAAACTTGAAACAACATATATATATATACGTATATGTGTATTGCTGACTGATTGGCACTCGTGCCAGTGGAACGTTGGAAGCACATCTGAGCATGATTGTTGCCAGGGCCATGGATTGGTTCCCATGCCGGTGGCACGTGAAAAACACCTTTTGAGCGTGGTTGTTGCCAGAACCGCCTGACTGGCCCTCGTGCCGGAGTCACATAAAAGCACCCACCACATTCTCGGAGTGGAGGGCAACTCTTCGCTAAGGGAGGCAACTCTCAACTTTCTCGTCTGTACTTTTCGATAATGTCCTGACAAATGTCGCTGTAACTGATGTCGCTTAAGATCTAAAATTTACTTTCTTACTTTTTTTTTCTGTTGTTTTCCCTGTTTTAATTTTTCGTTGTTTGGTCTACTAATTCATTAAAGGCTAAATAATCATTGGGCGTGGAGGTGCAATGGCCCAGTGCTTAGGGCAGCGGACTCACGATCATAGGATCGCGGTTTCGATTCAAAGACCGGGCGTTGTGAGTTTTTATTGAGCAAAAACTCCTAAAAGCTCCACGAGTCTCCGTCAGGGGATGGTGGCAAACCCTGCTGTACTCTTTCACCACAACTTTCTCTCGCTCTTTCTTTCTGTTTCTGTTGTGCCTGTATTTCAAAGGGTCAGCCTTGTCACACTGTGTCACGCTGGATATCCCCGAGAACTACGTTAAGGGTACACGTGTCTGTGGAGTGCTCAGCCAATTGCACGTTAATTTCACGAGCAGGCTATTCCATTGATCGGATCAACTGGAATCCACATCGTCGTAAGCGACGGAGTGCCAACAATCATTGGGCACTGTCATGGTATTAGCTGTCAGAAGTGAAAGTAGAAAAATCTGACAAGGAACTTTACTGCTGGTTTGAGTTGATTCTTTGGCTACTGACTGGCCGGAGCTATCTATATGTCTGTCTGTCTGTCTATCTCTCTATCTATCTATCTCTCTATATCTATCTATCTGTCACTCGTCCACTTTCGCTTGTTTCCGTAGAATTTAAACAAATGAAGTTCAGTTTAAAGTTTA
>NW_026366004.1:0-513 GCF_001194135.2 Octopus bimaculoides | reverse complement strand
TGAACACAAAATGAATTCGGTCTATTAATCACAGAGTACTTTTATAAAGACACAAAGAATGAACATTTAATTAGCTACACGTGTTTCAGATAGACTGATATAACCAATTCGTGCACATTGCAAATAATAATGTGCATATTAAATCGTTCCTTCATTTGATCGCCTAAGATATCACAGAAAGAGAGGAATTAAGGGCCATATACCTGCCTAACACAGCTAATATATATCTACATATGTGTATGTGTGTTTGTTTGTGTGTGTGTGTGTGTGTGTGTGTGTGTCTATATATACACGCGTCCACACACACACACATATATATATATTGGTGTGATAGGGGATGAGACTGTGTGTATGGATGTATTGGCCCGTGGGAAGTGAAATCAACCATGCTACTTGAATACTCTCTCGCGTCTAAATTGATGGAATCCAAATTTGCCTTGACGTAATTTGAACTGAGAACAACAAAGAGTCAGAATAAAATGAGGAGTGTGCTCTATTTTATGCTCTAGTGAA
>NW_026366003.1:0-394 GCF_001194135.2 Octopus bimaculoides | reverse complement strand
TATATATATATATATATATATCGTTTATAAACACATATTTAAATATATATTTCTTTATACATACATACACACACATTTATATTCCCTCTCACACACACACACATATACATATACATATACACACACAACCATACACCGAGGGTGATTATGCACGCTGTTGCTTACTTCTATTACGGGTAGTCTGCGCTGGTGATGACGGGTACGAGCGTCACCCAGCCGTACTCGGAGTTGCGAAACAGAGTAAGATAAGAGATAATAATAATAATAATAATAATAATAATGTCTTTGTTTATCTTTCTTTTTCTTTTCTCTTATCATACCAACCACCCTTCCCCTTTCCACTTCCATCTGTAAAGTCAAACGCGTATATATATATATATATATATATATATAT
>NW_026366002.1:0-550 GCF_001194135.2 Octopus bimaculoides | reverse complement strand
TTTCATTTATGGCAGCTATTACATCTTCCTCTTCAATGTCGATGTAGGTATACTGACAGATTTCAAATCTTGTCAAAGTCAAATTTCCTTTTCATCTTTCTGGGGTTGGTAAATATAAAGCACCAATCACATATCAGAATTGACATAATTGCTTACAACTGTCACCCAAATTGAGACCTTATTAATAATAAATATTTAGGGAAATATAAACAATAATATATAGTCTAAATTATCATTGGTTGTACACTGAATAGACTATCACACAGAAAATGTTTAACAATGGGTGTTGACAGTTTTTTTATTTTTATAATTAACCAAAATTTGCCAATTGCATTGGGAGTGTCATCCTTTTCATCTGCCTAATGTTTGATATCTTTCTTTTTCAGATTTGGGTAATTTGCAAAACATTATTATAATTGTTAATCTCATTATCATTTTCATTATAGACAGCAGTGGCGTGCGGTGACTTCTGGGGTTGGGCATGCAATGAATTCCCCCACCCCCACCCCCAATTGGCAATTTTTCAGTAAAAGAATTTTCGTATTCCTAC
>NW_026366001.1:0-328 GCF_001194135.2 Octopus bimaculoides | reverse complement strand
TACTCATTCCTTCATTTTCTCAGCCTTTCCTTCTTTCACACACTCATCACTCTGCTTTCCACGTTTATTTTTTTTTTCTTTCTCTATTTGTTTTTCTCTAAATTTCTACCTTTCCATCGACTTCAAGTCTTCTGCAAACTCATCGCAAATCTCTTTTCTCGGGTTATCACTTGTAACGAATTAAGAACATAGTAATACAAATAACAAAAATAATAACAGCAAATATAACTCTTGTCCATGTAGTAGATAAATATATAAACAGGTGCAGAAGAGGCTGTGTGGTAAGGAGCTTGCTTACCAACCACATGGTTTCGGGTTCAGTCCCACT
>NW_026366000.1:0-271 GCF_001194135.2 Octopus bimaculoides | reverse complement strand
TTACAGAGCAGGAGACCCTTAGGCTGTATGACGATGAGTATACAACTGATAAACTGAACACATTCAGTTCTTTAAAGATGGAGATATTAATTAACTTCCGATGATTCATTAATTGTTTTGTGACATTTAATTTGCATTTAATGTTTGAACTCAAATCGATTGTAATTCCATTAAATTTCATGTTCAATTTTTCATTGCAGGGAATATCGACAATATTTCGGAAGAGGTCTTAAATGTTTCGCAGAAATCAGTGTATTTCAAGCATCAAGAT
>NW_026365999.1:0-382 GCF_001194135.2 Octopus bimaculoides | reverse complement strand
CCCACCACCAATCATCTCTCTAACTGCAGTATTCTACTGTTGTAATTTAATATTAGCTGAACTGCATATGTAACCAGCTTTCCTCTGATACTACTTATGTTTTCTCATTATCTGGAATCATTTCTCTTGATATTTATCCTTTATTCTTCATACTACCCTCTCCATCAATATTTTACATTGATCACCATTCTCAGCTACCATGTTATCTTTCCTTCACCATCGTACATCTCCCACTCTCTCTATTTATTACCCCCTACACTCTTTGAACATATCTATAGAAGAAATAATTGCAATGCAGCTTTTTCTGATGCTCTAATGATGCTGTCAGATTGAATATAATTGTTACATTTGCATGAACTGATGAATTCAAATTTTCCTCTAA
>NW_026365998.1:0-419 GCF_001194135.2 Octopus bimaculoides | reverse complement strand
CGACGACGACGACGACGACGACGACGACGACGACGACGACGACGACGAACAGGGCAGGAGAGGGAGGAGTGGGAGGTGAAACGAGATTGCGTAATAACTGAGCGAAAGTTGTGAAGGTCATTAGCAGAAGTGGATTGGCTTGAGTCAGAAATATGGATGGTAATGTTTAGTTGCTAGGGCCTCCTCTTGTTTCATAAAGTCTTTAATATTTTTAATATCTCGATTAATATCGAATGCTCGTTTAATATCGATTTTCTTTTTTTTTTTTTTTTTTTTTTTTTTTTTTTTTGTTTGTGTACGTGCGTTTTGGCTTAAGAACAAGGTTTTAAATGTTGCTGTTATTTTTGCTATTGTCGTTCCTATTTCGGTGGACGTTGTCCTTGTTGTTGATGATGATGATGATGATGATGATGATGATG
>NW_026365997.1:0-233 GCF_001194135.2 Octopus bimaculoides | reverse complement strand
ATCTGATACAATAAGGGGGAAATTATTCATTTATTAGTTACTGGAAGTTTTCACCAACTATGGAGCATTCACAAGCTTTTTGTAGACATCTCTTCCCTTTTTACATATTATCAAAGAAAAAGAAAAACAAAAGGAATGAATGGAGAGGAGAAATTGGAGGTACAATAGAGAGGTGCTTGTACTTGTTTTCTAGTTTGTCTAACAGAACAGAAAAAAAAAAAAAAAAAAAAAAA
>NW_026365996.1:0-871 GCF_001194135.2 Octopus bimaculoides | reverse complement strand
AAATAGTGGAGGAGATATTATGTTGCCGTGTGCTCGAACTCTGAAAGAAGGTAATAATTTTTTGACTAAAACACAACTGGAACCCTAAGTAAAGCATGTGTAAAATTTGAATGAAATTGGTTGCGTAGTTCTCGAGTTTTAGGGATTCACACAGACAGACAGACAGACACACATTCTCATTTTTATATATATAGATAATAATAAGATGCGAGAATAGAAAGCTAATTAATAAATTACTATTTATTAATTAAAAAATTGAAAAACATCACTTATAGCTGTTTCAATTCAGTTTCTCATATAATTATTTGATTAAATTAAATGTTATTTCGGAGTGGAATCTCTTCAGAGGTAGATATGTGTATACAAAAATAGGTGTTCAATTTCCTTATATTGAGTAAACAGCTGCCAACCGTGTACTCCGTTTACTCAATATGAGGAAATTGAACACCTACTTTGTATACATTTATCTATCTCTGAAGTGATTCGACTTTCAAATAATCTATAATTAAATTAACTAATTTTATGAGACCCTGAATTGAAACAGCTGTATTGAAAACCGATTATAGCAGCGACTCCATCAATCTTGCTAGAACTGACAGTACCATGGGAAGAAAATATCGACAATGCAGAGAAACGAAAGGAGAAGAGATACGAGAAACTAATCGAAGAGTGCAGAGAACAGGGATGGACTATCGAGTACTACCATCTGGCAGTGGGGGCTAGAGGCTTCATTGAAAGGAAAATGACAACGCTATTCAAGAGAAGATTTGCATTTTCAAACTCGGAACTGAGAAAACTGATAAGGAGGATACAGGAGGGGCTCGAAAAAGCTAGCTTCTATATATGGCTGAAGCGGGAAGACCGAATATGG
>NW_026365995.1:0-600 GCF_001194135.2 Octopus bimaculoides | reverse complement strand
CCCGCACTCGCAGGGAACGACGATTTAGTTTCCGCACTCGCAGGGAACGATGAATTACTCCCCGCACTCCCAGAGAACGAAGATTTACTAACCGCACGCGCAGGGAACGTAGATTTAATCCTCTCAGTCGCATGGAACGACAATTTTGTCTACGCACTCCTAGGAAACGACGATTTACTCCACGCACACACAGGGAACGACGATTTACTCTCCGCACTCGCACGGAATGAAGATTTACTCTCCGCACACGTAGAGAACGACAATTTACTCTCCGCAATCGCAGGCAACGACGATTTTCTCTCCGCACACGTAGGGAACGACAATTTAATCTCCGCACTCGAAGGAACGACAAATTACTCTCCGCACTCGCAGGAAACGACGATTTACTCTCCGCACTCGCAAGAAACGACGATTTACGCCTCTAACCCGCAGGGAACGACAATTTACTCTCCGCACTCGTAGGGAACGACGATTTACACTCCGAACTCGCAGGGAACGACGATTTACTCTCCGCACTCGCAGGGAACGACGATTTACGCCTCTCCCTCGTAGGGAACGACGATTTACTCCTCTCAAACGCAGAGAACGACGATTTACTTC
>NW_026365994.1:0-236 GCF_001194135.2 Octopus bimaculoides | reverse complement strand
TATGTATGTATGTATGTATGTATGTATGTATACATATTCACACACACATACATGTGATGCATACAAATTGTTACGATTACACCCTCTACGTATTATCTACATAAATTTGCCTATCATGAATTTGTAATTATATAATTATTATAGTTGATGATATGCGTATTTATAACACATGTAATGTGAAATTAACAAACTTTCCCATTTTTGCTTGATGATATGTGTATACATATCTCTCTCTC
>NW_026365993.1:0-222 GCF_001194135.2 Octopus bimaculoides | reverse complement strand
GTGTGTGTGTGAAAATGTGCGGCCTAGCGGTTAGGGCTCACGTTCCTGAGGTCGTGGGTTCGGCACCTGGACCGGGTGGTGCCTTATGTACTAAGTGTGCTCAAATAAACTGAACACTCGTCGATTACACGGAAGTTCATACTTACGCATACATACACACATACATACATACATACCTGTAATTATTGGTGCCCTGGGATATGTAACACACTGCCTAAATAC
>NW_026365992.1:0-568 GCF_001194135.2 Octopus bimaculoides | reverse complement strand
TATATATATATATATATATATATATTTATATATGTACATTCCTATATGTATACAAATATACACACACATACACACACATGTACACACATATATGTTATAATTTCTATGAATGCAGTATGAAGACATAACACATCGTTATAGTAATTAGGTAAAATCAAATTGTGTTTCTTCATTATCCTTAAAATGCTGCTACATAAACTACAGTGATAAATATAAACTGAGAAAGACAAGCATTTATTTCTACCTATATACACTCACATATACATACATACATACATACATACATACATATATGCATACATGCATGCGCATGCGCGCGTGTATGTGTGCATAATACACTCAGCTGTATATAATAATTTTCTATCTATCTTTCTATTGATATGTATCATTCTATCTATAAGTGTGTCTATCGTTCTCTCTATATATAAACATATAAATATAGCACAAGCACACAGGATGAGCAATTAAATCAATTTCTACTGCAATTACTGTATTTATTCCCAATTTTCTCAGTGGCATATAAACATGTGTTATCATTAATATACCTATATATATATATATATATATA
>NW_026365991.1:0-261 GCF_001194135.2 Octopus bimaculoides | reverse complement strand
GTATATATGTATATATGTATATATGTATATATACATGTATATATATATATATGTAGATATGTATATATGCATATATATGTGTATGTAAATGTATATATATGTATGTATATTTATATATATGTATATATATATATATACACACATACGTGTGTATATATATATGTATGTATATATGCATTTACACACGCACACATATATTCATATGTGTGTATATATATATATATATATGTTGTATATATTTAATACTTTGTCTCGACAGTC
>NW_026365990.1:0-215 GCF_001194135.2 Octopus bimaculoides | reverse complement strand
TGTGCAGGTGTATACACCCGTGATGTCTGTACATGAGACGTGATTGTCATGGTTAGAACGTTTGCAGGTGTGGGTTTTTTTTCCGCCTCTTAAAAAATAAGCTGCGATTTGATGGAGATCTTGCTGATATGACTAATAAAGAGATCCCCTACCTCTTCTTGGTTTGCTCGTATATATATATATATATATATATAGTATACATATTTTTTGGCGGA
>NW_026365989.1:0-231 GCF_001194135.2 Octopus bimaculoides | reverse complement strand
TATATATATATATATATATATATTCATATATATGTGTACTAATTACAGTAATCTTACTGATGAAGGCTAAGTGTTTATTCACAGGGCCTGAAATCAATTGATATAAGATCATTTGTTTCTTACTTGTGATTCTTGTTCATTAAAGGTTAGCTGCTTTTCTATTTTGCTCATTTCCTTGTACTCACCAGTCTATATGAGTGGCTTCTGGTGGTTTAGAGTCGTTTTGACTTC
>NW_026365988.1:0-262 GCF_001194135.2 Octopus bimaculoides | reverse complement strand
ATGAGGGCACTCAAGTAGTATTGAAAGAATTTATATATTAGAAGAGAATGATGAAATCGTTATATTAAGTGATGTAACCATGTGTTCTGTCATAATATTCTCTTCATTAAGTTTTTATTATAAAGATTATGAAGATTACAATGCAATTTCCTTTTCAATACATACATTAATGTGTGTGTTGTGTGCGTTTGTGTGTGTTATGTGTGTGTGTGTGTGTACATACGCATATACGAATAAACATATGCACACCATAAATATATAT
>NW_026365987.1:0-415 GCF_001194135.2 Octopus bimaculoides | reverse complement strand
ACACAGATGTGCAACTGAGTTGAAGGCAGATTTACTTCTGCCTTTATAGCGCATAAAGAAAATGTTGTTGTAGGAATGTACACACCACGTGTACTACAGCAGTCCTCTGCATAGCTTAAATCCTGAGATTGAAAGGCAGGGGTGAATTATGCCTACCTAATCTACAAAAAAAATAAAATATTTTGCATTTTTGCATAGTAATCAGAGTAACCTTCATAATTTCATTGAATTAGGTGCATATTTTGCCATACAAGGAAAATGTTGCTATTGATCTATTTTATTCAAGATAGGCACTGCAAACCTTGCCTACTTAGGTAGCATGTTCCTGATACACACACACACACACACACACACACAACACACATACACAACACACATGCATACATACATCATACATACATGCATACCTACACAC
>NW_026365986.1:0-682 GCF_001194135.2 Octopus bimaculoides | reverse complement strand
TATATATATATATATATATATATTTGCCAAAGGTACTGTGCAATGGAACTGAACCCAAGACTACATGGTTGGGTAGCAAGCTTCTTGACCACACAGCCATACCTTCATGTATAACCATGTCTGACTTTTCTTTTTTTTTCTATGCATATGAAACACCTGAGTATTTTCTGTTGGCAACTTGTTTCGAAAGAAGGAAATAGATTAGGATATTTGCTAATGTTTTATATTTTGAGGACAATAGATATGATATGTTTAGGATCTTGGTGCAATATGTCAGTATGAATTAGGATGAGACAAGGGAGAAGTGATTCAGCCTTATATACACTCATGTTTGATCACAATAAAAGGAGAGAAGTAAGAAATATTTCATGTGAAAATTGTTGTGTATATTGTGAATGTATATGCTTGGTACATGTAAGAGGGTGAGAGAAAGAGGGAGAGTAAGTGAGAGAGAGAGAGAGAGAAAGAGAGGGAGTAAAAGAGAGAGACAGATACACACTCATACACATACATTCACATATGCACTCACATACACACATACACACACATACAAAATGTGTGAGAAAGAGAGAGAAAAGTGAGAGAAAGTAAGAGAGAGTAGGAGAGAGAGTAAGAGGGAGAGAACAAGAGAGAAAGAGAGCAAGTGAGAGAGTGAGAGTAAGATATATATATATATATATAT
>NW_026365985.1:0-306 GCF_001194135.2 Octopus bimaculoides | reverse complement strand
TAACATTTTTGAAAATTAAATAAAATTTCATCAAAGCAAACTTTAACGCATAAGAAAATCAGAGTTATTGAAAACAGGGAGAGAATGTGAAAATCTATGAAGCTGAAGAAAATTTCCATTTAAAATATTAATGATTTACTTGCAGTTCCCGTGAAAATTCTACTATTATTTTGAAAATTGCTACATGTAATTGTAAATTTTTCTGAAGCATTTGGTACTTGATATGATGTTAAAATCTACATACGTAGATACATACAGGCGTATGAGTGGCTGTGTGGTAAGTAGCTTGCTTACCAACCACATGGT
>NW_026365984.1:0-317 GCF_001194135.2 Octopus bimaculoides | reverse complement strand
ATATATATATATATATATATATACATATATATATATATGAGTATATGTATGTACACATATGTGGGTATATGTATATATACATGTAAATGTATTATATATATATGTATGTGTATATATGTGTGTATATGTATGTTTATATACATATGTGTATATGTATGAACATATATATATGCATATGTATGTACATATATATTTGTATATGTATGTACATATATATTTGTATATGTGTGTACATATATATTTATATATGTACGTACATATATATTTGTATATGTATGTACATATATATGTATATGTGTGTATATATATACATATAT
>NW_026365983.1:0-617 GCF_001194135.2 Octopus bimaculoides | reverse complement strand
CTCTCGGTTCAGCTCAATTATACTAAAGTGAAAATCAGCTAGTTTTTTTTTTATTATTGGGGAATTAGCTCAGTTGGTAGAGCGCTCGCTTTGCATGCGAGAGGTACCGGGATCGATACCTGAATTCTCCAGACAATTGCGTTTTTTCTTTTTCTCTCTATCTCTTGGTTCGGCTCACTTATTCTAAAGTGAAAATCAGCGAGCTTTTCTCGTATGTTGTGGAATTCGCTCAGTTGTTAGAGCGCTTCCTTTGCATGCGAGAGGTACCGGGTTCGATACCTGGATTCTCCAAGCAATTGCATTTTTTCTTTTTCTCTCTCACTCGGTTCAGCTCAATTATTCTAAAGTGAAAATCAGCTATTTTATTTCGATGATTGGGGAATTAGCTCAGTTGGTAGAGCGCTCGCTTTGCATGCGAGATGTACCGGGATCGATACCCAGATTCTCCAAGCAAATCTATTTTTTGTTTTTCTCTCTCCCTCGGTTCACCTCCCTTATATTAAAGTGAAAATAAGCGAGGTTTTTTTTTCAAAAGTTGGAGAATTAGCTCAGTTGGTAGATCGCTCACTTTGCATGCGAGCGGTACCGGGATCGATACCAGGATTCTCCAAGCAATT
>NW_026365982.1:0-323 GCF_001194135.2 Octopus bimaculoides | reverse complement strand
CAGGCTGTTCCGTTGATCGAATCAACTGGAACCCTCGACGTCGTAAGCAATGGAGTGCCAACAAGTATTTTGAGCATTATCTGGAATCTTAGTGCTACTGTTTATTTCATTATTAGTATTGTCATTGCTGTTATTACTAAAGCTATTTTTATATTTATTAATTTTTCTTCTATTAGAACTGGCAATAATAGATCCTATGTTTGGTGTTGTTGAGAAGGATATTTTAATTGATGATCTGTTAAACATGTGGTGATATATTATAAAAACTTTATTTTCTCCATCTCTGACGAGCGGAAGTATTGTTTATCAATGTGTATCAACAA
>NW_026365981.1:0-526 GCF_001194135.2 Octopus bimaculoides | reverse complement strand
TTTCTCTGCAGTGCATCAATAAAATTCTGACAAAATTAAACTTGGATATACACTTCCGTATACATGTATGCGTATAAATTTCGAGTGCTTATATATGAAGAACAAGACAAATAAAATAAATGTATGCATTACACGAATACATACGCAAATAAGTACTTGTACGTATTTATAGACGCACGTAACATCAATGCATTTATATACATACACACCCGCCACACATATGTATATGTGTGTATATATATATGTGTGGGTGTGTCGATTTATGTATGTATATATATGTAACCATAAACACACAGGCACACACATGCCTATATATATACACACACAACACAGCATAGTGCTGAGAGTTACGGGTAGGGCAAGATATATGAGTAACAGAGAAAGCTGTTCTGATACAATTCACAACATGCATACATAGATACAGACACACCCACTCATCCACTTAAATGTGTATATATATGTATGTATATATATATACAATATATATATATCTAATTATGTGTATATGTATATATATATATATATA
>NW_026365980.1:0-265 GCF_001194135.2 Octopus bimaculoides | reverse complement strand
CTTATCAGGCGGCGTCTTCTACTGTGACACCAGAGTTTTCCGGGGTCACTTATCGATGTAGTTGACAAAATTCCCGCACAACAGCACGAGTTTTGTTGTGTCAGATGTTGCCACTCTGGGCCAGATGTTTCTATCATCCTCAATGCTGGTTCTTACTGTACCACTCATCCTTTCTCTCTGGAGCCAGGTATAATAGCTTGCTTTCTCAGCAGCTTCTGATAATTTTCTGGTGACATCTTTTGTTTCCTTCGCTGCTGGCCCAAGA
>NW_026365979.1:0-529 GCF_001194135.2 Octopus bimaculoides | reverse complement strand
ATATATATATATATATATATATATTTGAAGGATTTAACATAAACCGAAAAATTTTAACAAGAACATAACAAATGGAAAATTTAACAAAAACCATAACAAACGAAAAATTCGTAGCTAATTGCTCATTAGTCAACGTCCGAAAGATCATAACGCTCCAGTGGCGCCAGTTGCAAAAAGCCACTGGGAATAATTAACGAACGCACAAGACATTGACGTAAAGAAACATAACAAACTAAAATAATTATAATTATACTGGTTGAATTACCCGGCGTTGCTCGGGTTACAGTTATTCTTATTCAGATTAGTAAGCAATAAATATGAAGATATATTTGTTTTTCTCACAATGATTTCAATATATCTATATTTTATTTTAAAATATCCAAATTGTAATGTTAATAGAATTTAGAACTGAAAGCCTGTCATATTTTTATTGATACACACACATACACGCAAACAGACAAACACACGCGCACACACACAGACACACATGCACATACATTTATACACATGCACATATGTACACATACAT
>NW_026365978.1:0-509 GCF_001194135.2 Octopus bimaculoides | reverse complement strand
TATATATATATATATATATTCACATGTGTAATGCTTGTTAGACATATGACTAATAAATGTTTGCAATATACATATATGCATACACTTACATATATATGTGTGTTTGCATGTTGTTTGTGTGAGTGTAAGAGAGAGAGAGAGAGAGAGAGAGAGAGAGAGAGAGAGAGAGGAATAAACAAGGATTGGAATGTATGTACCTGTATGATTTTGTACCTGAAGAGTAGATATTGTATATACATATAGCTACACACACACACACACACCTTCTTTGATCTACCTCTTTCTTGGATAGCCTCCACCATTACATTAACTAAAACTGTTGCCTGGTACACATGATCCACTAACATCACATATCCATATTAATACAGCTGGGTTTCTTGCACATGTTGACCAAAACCTCTATACTGTTTTTCTATTTACCTGCACTCAGCTTTCTTTGGAACTGAAAGTTAATTGCCTATATCCATATATATATGTGTGTGTGTGTGTGTGTGTATATATATATATAT
>NW_026365977.1:0-624 GCF_001194135.2 Octopus bimaculoides | reverse complement strand
TCGTTCTTAGTTACGTACGTATGTACGTTCGTTTGTTCATTCGTACGTTCTAACTTTCGTTCGTTCCTTCGATCGTTCGGTTGTTCGTTCGTTCGTTCATTCGTAAATACGTAAGTACGTACGTACGTACGTTCGTTCGTTCCTTCGGCCGTTCGTTCGTACGTACGTTTGTTCGTTAATTCTTTCGTTCGATCGTTCGTTCTTTCGTTCGTCTGTTCGTTCGAACGTAAGTTCGTTCGTTCGTTCGTACGTAACTATTTTCGTTTATTCTTTATTTCGTTCTTTAGTTCGTTTGCTCTTTCTTTCGTTCGTACGCAAGTACGTGCGTTCGTTCGTTCGTTCGTACGAACATATGTACTTTCTTTCGTTCAATTTTCATTCTTTCGTTCGTACGTACGTATTTTCGTTTGTTCATTCGTTCTTTTTTACCTCGTACGTACGCACGTCGTATGTACGCACGTCGTATGTACATACGTTCGTTGGTTCGGTCGTTCGTACGTACGTATGTACTTACCTTCGTTAGATTTTTCGTTCTTTCGTTAGATCGTTCGTTCGTTCATACGTACGCTCGGTGGTACGTACGTTCGTTCGATCGTACGTTTGTACGTCCGTACGTACATACGT
>NW_026365976.1:0-416 GCF_001194135.2 Octopus bimaculoides | reverse complement strand
ATGTATGCATATATGCCGCCTACACTGACCTGTAATCCTCCTACTAGCAAAATTTGTGGGCTTCTTTGAATAAATTTGTTGGTGCTACTCAAATGTCACATTCAATTTTAGCACTATGACTGACAAAGAAAGTTTAGGTTGTCAGCTCTTCATACATGTACGTACACACACACACTTACATGTATATACATTCATATATCCATGCGTATGCATATGCACATGTTTACACACACACACACATACATACATATATATATGTTGTTGTTGTTGGCACTCCGTCGCTTACGACGTCGAGGGTTCCAGTTGATCCGATCAACGGAACAGCCTCCACAGACACGTGTACCCTTAACGTAGTTTTCGGGGATGTTCAGCGTGACACAGTGTGACCAGGCTGGCCCTTTGAATTACAGGCACAA
>NW_026365975.1:0-204 GCF_001194135.2 Octopus bimaculoides | reverse complement strand
TTTCATAATTTTGTGCTTCGTAAATTTGTATCATTCTTTATGTCTAACGAATGTGACACATGAAGATATCTGAGCACCTGAAACTGTCATTTGAACATCCTGACATGTTAAAGAAATGTTCGTACGGCAGACATTTTAAAATACACACACATAGAGACGTACATACATATATTTACAATAAATACATATATATATATATATATA
>NW_026365974.1:0-271 GCF_001194135.2 Octopus bimaculoides | reverse complement strand
ACGATTCAAACCCGACTTGTTGATTTAGCAAGCTTAAGTACAGAGACAAGCGTTGCCTGAGATATTTATTTCAGCAGTTAACTTAAACGTTTCCCAAGGAAAAATGCCAGAAAAGTCTATTTCATTAACTGATTAAGTTTATTGCTGCTTTATATAAAGTACTAGCATCCCTGTGTCATCAAATTGCCGACAGTTTTATTCGAGATTTTTTTTTTTTAATGGCGCATCAAAACAATGGGAGAAACCATTCATAAATGTCAGCAGTCGAGTA
>NW_026365973.1:0-284 GCF_001194135.2 Octopus bimaculoides | reverse complement strand
CGGCTAGTGAGTTTAAAACACCTCACCTCAATGAATCTATTCAATGTGTGCCATAAATAGAACTACTGATTCCCAGTAGTTCTTTGACTGCTATTTCTGAATTCTCAGTATGTTGGAGAAGCAGGCTCCTGCTAATCCCTGTATATCTATGATTATAAATGGTTTTACCGATAAAGGTTTTTTCATACTGAGCTACTCGGCAAAATTGTTAATTATTAATTTTATTACTAGTTAACGATTCCCTGCCCTATATATTTTATAGTAATGCCTCTAAGTTGGATGGT
>NW_026365972.1:1637-1914 GCF_001194135.2 Octopus bimaculoides | reverse complement strand
ATGATCTTTGGATGTTGAGTCTTCTGGATGAAATGACGATTGAGACTTTTGGTGATCTGCTGTGCTTGAGAAGACATATTAAGCCAAGTGAAATCATAGTTGTGGCCAGTGCCAGTGACACATTCTTAGAGAGGTTGGCATTAGGAAAAGCATCCAGCCATAGAAAAGAAGCCAAAACAGACTGGAGCCTGGTACAGTTCTCTGGCTTATCAGTCCCAGTCAAACCATCTAACCCATGCCAGCATGGAAAACGGATGCTAAATGACGGTGATGATGA
>NW_026365972.1:1033-1593 GCF_001194135.2 Octopus bimaculoides | reverse complement strand
CTCCAAACTATAACTAAAGAAAGAGTTCAACTTCACACTGCATAAACTTCCTCTCTGTTTTAACCTCCCACTCACCTCTCCAAAACTAAAATCCTTTGCCAATCCTCTGCAAAAGGTGACATGAGATCTACATTGGAGTACTGAAATTTTGTTCAGGAAAGCTGTATGGATGGTCTCTTGGCTTATTGAACAAGAGTGAAACCCACCTTGTTATAATAATGCAGCTGTTGCCATGTATTTTTTAGTTATATTTTTTTTATAAGCTAGTCAGAGGAGGGACAAAACCCAAAAACTTTACCAGCTTTCTCAAACTGGTGATATTAATATGGTTGGTGTCCAGTTTGATCATCTGTGGGGCAAAGTTTGAACATCATCATTAATTTACTGTCCACTTTACCAGCTTTCCATGGTCAGTGGAATTTTGTGAAACAGATTTTCTATGCATCAGATGTAGTGTGCAAGAGAGAAGACTACTGATATGGTCATGTGATGCATATGGGTGAGGACAGCTGCATATTGGAAGTGGTGATCTCTAATTGTGGACAGAACCTGTAGAAAAG
>NW_026365972.1:0-164 GCF_001194135.2 Octopus bimaculoides | reverse complement strand
TTCAAATGATGCATTTTACGTGCCACCGGAACGGGAGCCAGTCAGGGGTACTGACCACAGCTGTGATTTTGGTTTTATTTGACTCAACAGGTCTTCTCAAGCATATCATATCGCCCAAGGCATCAAGGGTACTCTTAAATGGGCCAGACATGCAACACTGGCAT
>NW_026365971.1:0-204 GCF_001194135.2 Octopus bimaculoides | reverse complement strand
GTGTGTGTGTGTGTGTGTGTATACATATATATATATGTGTGTGTGTGTGTTTGTGTGTATATATGTATGTATATATATGTATATATATATATATATGTATGTATATATATATGTGTATATATATATAGATGTATATATATATATATGGATGTATATATATATATGTATATATAGGAGAATATACAAATAATAACAACAGACGAG
>NW_026365970.1:0-320 GCF_001194135.2 Octopus bimaculoides | reverse complement strand
AGTTGACAGCATACAACTACTTCATCGTATCACTTCTGCATAAATCTCTCCGAGAGATTTAGAAATGTATTATTTCTAAACACTGGATATGTTGACAATAACTTCAATATATATTCATACAAACAGACAAAAGTTAACCACAACAACAGCAATGGTAACATGCATGTTCTGAGTTCAAATCCAATACAGTTTCATCAAACAAGGATTGATTTGTAAACGTTTTATAGTCTTATGAAACATCGGCAGCGCCTCAGACCAGCTGAGCTGCCAACTCTCTGTCTCTCTCTCTCTCTCTCTCTCTCTCTCTCTCTCTCCACACA
>NW_026365969.1:0-293 GCF_001194135.2 Octopus bimaculoides | reverse complement strand
AACATGTGTTGACCATCTTTAAATCTCCATTCTTCTCTAACCCGATTTGTCTTAGCCGAGAAATCTGCTGCACGGCAAACTATAATCAACGGAATTTAAATATATTTCAGCGGGCTTTACTTCATATTTTTAATTTCTACGTATCACTACGGAGCTATTACAAAATCTATCAGTAATATTGACAGTACTTGAATCAGAATTGTCCTGTAAATATTCCTTAAAATGTTAGAAATAGAATACGTCAAATTTTTCAAAGTCGGTTTTATGAACCTTTGAGTCTTTAAACACCCTCT
>NW_026365968.1:0-261 GCF_001194135.2 Octopus bimaculoides | reverse complement strand
TGTATGTATGTATGTATGTATGTATGTATGTGTGTGTGTGTGTGTTGTGTTATTTTCGTCTTCTGATACATTCATACACGTACACAAATATATTAATACATACTCCAACATGTAGATTCATATAATACTCACGTATGTTTATGTGTATATATATACACACATACATATTCATATAAGTGTATATATATATATTCATACACCCATATGTATGTATGTATGCATGTATGTATGTATGTATGTATGCATGTATCTCTCTCTCTC
>NW_026365967.1:0-398 GCF_001194135.2 Octopus bimaculoides | reverse complement strand
GCAACTGCAAATCCCGAGTTGACATCTGCTCTTCTCTCCATTCTCGCGAAATCACTTCACCCTTTTTGGATACACTTGTGACTGGTGTCGAAAAATGGATCTTCTATCGAAATGTTAAACGTTGTAAACAGTGGCTTGGTAAAAGGGAAAAAACTCAACCACAACCGAGAAGGGAACTTCATGGTAAAAAGGTTCTCTCTATCTGGTGGAGAGTAATTCACTTTGAATTGTTACCACCTAATGCAACAATCAATGATCAAGTCTACTGTCAGCAATTAGAGCGTTTGAACCAAACTTTGAAGAAAAAAAAGACTCGCTTTAGTGAATCGAAAAGGAGTGATGTTTCATCAGGGCAATACGCGACCCCACACTGCAAAGATCACATCACAGAAGATCGA
>NW_026365966.1:0-305 GCF_001194135.2 Octopus bimaculoides | reverse complement strand
TATATATATATATATATATATATATATATGTGCATATATATATATAAATATATGTGCATATATTTACGCAAATCAAGTATACATAAATATTTTTCTATAAAACGTGTGTATCGGTATGTTGTTAATTATAGACATAACGCACATACATACACATGTATTTTCTTCTATCTATCTATCTATCTATCTATCTATCTATCTATCTATCTATCTATGAGTCGCTTTGCCTGCCTGTCTGTCTGTCTCTATCTATCTGTCTATACATACATATATACATACATACATACATACATATATATATATGTATA
>NW_026365965.1:0-409 GCF_001194135.2 Octopus bimaculoides | reverse complement strand
TATGGAACTTTTCCTTCATCAGCTACCTCTATTCTAAACTAGGCATTTCGGAGATGAGGCAGAACTCGCTCTTAGAATAGCTCTTCCCGAATAGTGGATTAACCTGCTAAACGGAGGGTTCCAAGGTAGCAAACAAAAACCAAGACAGGAAAAATTAAACAGCGAAAACAACATTAAAGGCCTTTGGGCCGAACGCGATGAGATATTGAACGCTGTGATGTGACGAAGCTGAACGGAGAGAGACAGTAGTTTCGTCTTGCCTTTATGCTGGCTGAAGGGAGAAGGATGAGGTGACAATAGGTCACATGTGGTCAACGAGGAGTGGTAGAGAGAGAGGAAAAGGGAAGAAGTGGAACAAAGGTGAGCGACGAGAGACAGGGAGGAAGAGTAACAGAGAGATATGTATAGC
>NW_026365964.1:0-408 GCF_001194135.2 Octopus bimaculoides | reverse complement strand
TTTTCTTTTCATAATTCAAGAAAGCAATTACTGCTATTTCTAATAGTTTCAAAGTCATACTTCATGTTAGAAAAATTATAAAGGGAATAATTTGTTTTATCTCAGAATGATCACAGTATCAGGAATTCTTCATTTTGCTGCTTAAAGAAATTTGGTCTGTGTTGAAGGAAATATTTGTGATTTAGCCAAGTTTGATGATAGGTGTTCAAAAATATTTTGATTAGGTTTGGAACTATTTGAAACATGACTGACTGCCTTTTTTTCATAACTGTAATATCATCATCCCCATCGTAAATGTCATCGTCACCACCATCGCCACCACTACCAGCGCCACCGTCACCATCACCAACACCACCATTATCCTTATGATCATCATCGTCAATGCCATAGTCACTGTATTGTCATCAT
>NW_026365963.1:0-507 GCF_001194135.2 Octopus bimaculoides | reverse complement strand
CTCCACCAAGACGATTTCCCCATACAGTGTCAATCCAATCTCTAAATAACACATCATCCATCCAGCCGTTTTGTTGATATCTAACAATAATCCTTGTTGGAAATTCCACGTTTTTTGGGTGCTGTTTTACGTTTGAATATTATATAAGGTTTAAGTTTGGTACCGTCAGCCATACAAGCTATCATGACGGTAAAATGGATTTTTTCGTGGCCCATGATTTTAATTGTAATTGATGATGTACCACTGAAATCTATTGTGCTATCTGCAGGCATATCAAAAGTTAATATGTTTGCAAATTGTTTTTGTTACATGTTAATCTGTGTTCTGAATACTTTTATTTTAATAAATGTTGCTTACTGCAAGTTATGGATGATTCTTTTATGACTTCATTTCTTTCAGGCTTAGCTTAAGGTATTTTTGCACCCGACATCACAAAATGCGCCTGAATAAACATCGCCAGACAGCAAATAGAGACTCGGACGTTGCTTAGAAAATATTTTTCATTTT
>NW_026365962.1:0-240 GCF_001194135.2 Octopus bimaculoides | reverse complement strand
TAGATAGATAGATAGATAGATAGACAGAGGTAGATAGATAGATAGACAGACAGACAGACAGACAGACAGACAAATAGATAAATAGATAGATACATACAAATATATTTATTTATTTACATATGGGTGTGTTTGTGTGTGTGTAAGCGAAAGTGTGCTTGCGTGGTTTGTATGTGTGTGCGTGTATATATATATATATATTTACGTCTACATCTCTCTCTCTCCCTGTATATATATATATAT
>NW_026365961.1:0-405 GCF_001194135.2 Octopus bimaculoides | reverse complement strand
GCAACAACAACAACAACAACAACGACTCGAAGGATGACAAGTGCATCGGTGGTTAGCAACAAAGAGGTAGTGGTGATAATTGACCAAGGAACTCCATTTCCTGGCGGTCAATACCTGCCACTGTTTCCTACCCCAACCCCAGGTCAACTGCTACACCCCTAATCATGCTATTCTGCTCAGCCATGCGTTTAAGCCATTTCAATTAGTACCGTACGTACAGAGATGAATACATACATACATACTTACATACATACATACATGCATACATATATGCATAAACACATACACACACTTGTATACATGTACACACACACACACACACACATATACATATGTATATATGATTTTAGATATGCCTGTATGTAGGGATGTATACATGTGTATATAATTATGTATATATATATA
>NW_026365960.1:0-1364 GCF_001194135.2 Octopus bimaculoides | reverse complement strand
ACTGGCAATATGACCATCCCCAAGTACAACAACATGTATAGATACATATACATATATGTACATACATATATATGTGCCCACGGCATATTTAAGGACTTTCAAGCGAGATCGTTGCCAGTGCCCCTGGACTGGCTCTTGTGCGGGTGACACATAAAATACACCATTTTGAGCGTGGCCGTTGCCAGTACCGCCTGACTGGCCTTCGTGCCGGTGGCACGTAAAAGCACCCTCTACACTCTCTGAGTGGTTGGCGTTAGGAAGGGCATCCAGCTGTAGAAACTCTGCCAAATCAGATTGGAACCTGGTGTAGCCATCTGGTTTCGCCAGTCCTCAGTCAAATCTTCCAACAATGCTAGCATGGAAAGCAGACATTAAACGACGATGATGATGATGGTGATATATATATATATATGCGTGTGTGTGTGTGTGTGTATGTATATATACATATATAATCCACTCAGAGTGTTATTGCTTATATATATATATGTATATATATATGCATATGAGACCAAAGTGTACATACGCCGCTACATATATATATATATATATATATTTATATATATATATATATATATATAAATATATATAAAATACAAAATGAGACAAGAACGCATGTCACCTCTGGACTGAAACAGCTCTAAGATATATTCCCATTTTCTGTCACTATATGTCATTTTTATAATTACTGATATCACATGTGTTTGTATATTGTTATTATTGTCCTTTTAGTAAACAAATAAACATGTAAATTGATATAATACAATGTCTTCAAATTGATGAATACCACTTATTAATCCCCTCCATTTACTACATATGTGGAAAATTGATGCGTGTTTGTTTGTGGTGTTGTTAGCTATCTCATCCAACATAGTCCTATTGATTTTGATGAAACTTGACACGTGAGTGGAACTCATGTCTAGAAACCTCGTGACATACCTAGATTGTTGAATAAAATCAATACGGTCCCTGGAAGGGACCTATATATCAACCTTATATAACTATTTTCTTTTAAACACCCAAGGGAAATAACCCATAGTACCTGTACAATATTTGTTTTTAAACACTCAAGGGAAATAACCCATTTCATTGTTTATGTTCAATTACTTTGAATATTGATTTTTTTTGTGTCCTATTTCTAATTTTTGCAGACAATATCACTTTCATACTTTATTGACACCATTAGCCCGTGGTAAGCCCCCCCCCCTCCACCAGTACCGGAAGTCTTTTTAGATCATCTTCCGCGAACACTGCCTGTGACCTTATACCCCACCCCTCTTATCGACCTTATAGCGCATAAAGATTGGGTGGTATATTAAGGTTGTAGGTATTGTTTTTGTCTATGAACTCTGCCAAATGCAAGCTTT
>NW_026365959.1:0-320 GCF_001194135.2 Octopus bimaculoides | reverse complement strand
GGTAATGGTGTCAATAAGACCCAAAGGTGTCAGGTAATGCTGAGTAAGTTGCTATAGACATACCATAGATAAGCTCTAGGTTCGGTGATTATGCGAATAAGGAGTCCAACGTAGGTGCATATATATAAAAAAAATTTCAGAATGAGATAAAAAACCAAGGCTGTGAAGATTTTAGAACATTTATAAATAGAAGGTATTACAGCTGTTTCCAGAATATTTTTTATATCCTTTCATCGGAGACAGTGTCTGTTTCATATCTTATCTAAATCGACTATTGCTTAACCATTTTCTCACACCGTTTCCGATGAAGGGATATAAAA
>NW_026365958.1:0-213 GCF_001194135.2 Octopus bimaculoides | reverse complement strand
CATCACCGTTGTCATTGTCGTCATTGCCTTTGTTATCCACATCATCAACACCATTATTGCTGTTATCATCATCATCATCGTCCGCAACAGCAGCATTAGCAATGTAATCCTTATCATCATTATCTTGATTAATCTTATCTGTTTTCTTTTCTCACCTACTTGTCTTTTCATCTCACCCTTCTCTGTCTTATCCACCACCCCCACCCCCACTCC
>NW_026365957.1:0-385 GCF_001194135.2 Octopus bimaculoides | reverse complement strand
TGTGTGTGTGTGTGGTACTTTATACAAGAGTCTTCTACTAAAGCCTGGAGCCAACCAAAGTCTTGTGAATGGATTTGGCAGACGGAAACCGAAAGAATCCCACCATTTTATTATCTCACTTTTTTACTTGTTTAATTCTTACCATTCTGAACTCTCAGATGAATCTTCGGGGTTCAATTTTTGTACGATTTTTGACTATATTTTTGTATGATGTGTCAACATCACTTACAGGGCTTTGGTCCGATCTATGTTGTAGTGGAAGACACTTCACCAAGGTGTCATGCAGCGGGACCGAACCCGGATCTATGTGGTTCGGAAGCAAACTTCTTACTACACAACCATGAATGTACGCATGTATTTATATGCATGTGTGTGTGTATATATA
>NW_026365956.1:0-374 GCF_001194135.2 Octopus bimaculoides | reverse complement strand
ATGTGTATGTATGGATATCTATCTATCTATCTATCTATCTATCTATCTATATGTATGCACGTACGTATGCATGTATCAGCGAAAGTCGATCCATTTGCATAAATACCTGAAATTCCTTTGCAACGTATAAGTGTATTTGATACGGTTTTCTTTTTCTCTATAGATGACAAACTATAGCATCCCTGCTTTCTTATAAACAATCATGAAGATGATTATTTCATATGATGAGTTACGGTTACGCATAGCTAAAACTGAATTGCATATTATGAAGAGCTGTCATAGCCTTGTGCACTAAGAAGTTTGCCTTGCAGGCACGTGGTTCCGAGATGGTTCCGGGTTCAGTCCTACTGCGTGGCACCTTGGGCAAGTGTCTT
>NW_026365955.1:0-253 GCF_001194135.2 Octopus bimaculoides | reverse complement strand
ATCAACTGGAAACCTTGACGTCGTAAGCGACGGAGTGCCAACAACAACAAGTGTGTACGCATATATATGTGTATGTGTATGTATATGTATGCAGATAGATGATTGTATATGTGGGTGTGTATGTAGATATATATGTGTATTTGTGTATGTTTATTAAAATAAAGTAATCAAAAATCAAAATAAGCAACAAGGATATTCAGTAACCTTGATTATCCTTGTTGCTTATTTTGATTTTTGATAACTATATATATAT
>NW_026365954.1:0-270 GCF_001194135.2 Octopus bimaculoides | reverse complement strand
ATTCATACATACATGCATGTATACATATGTGTATATCGGACTATGTATGTGCGACTGTGTTTGTTTGATTGAGAGGCAATTCAGCAAATGAGCAAACATTTGAAGCAAGTTAATTAACCAGTGACATTTCTCTTTGAGAGTAATTTTCAAAGCGAATGCATACATATATCTATTTATATATGTATATTATTGCATATACACAAATTTATGCATGTATTTGTACATACATATGTGATACATATGTGTGTTTGTCTATATATATATATATAT
>NW_026365953.1:0-259 GCF_001194135.2 Octopus bimaculoides | reverse complement strand
CATAGTGAACATATAGAAGAGGTTTTCAAACGAATAAGTGATTATGGATTCAAAGTAAGGGAGGATAAATGTGAATTTGTTTTGACCAAAATAAAGTACTTAGGGCAGATGGTTGATGAAAACGAACGAAAACCAGACCCATCTAGGATTGACGAGATGAAAATATGCCTCCTCCCACTGACAAAACAACACTACAAGCATTGTTAGGTTTGGTAAGTTATTACCAGTTGTATATACCTAAAATGTATGAGCTAAGAGC
>NW_026365952.1:0-1261 GCF_001194135.2 Octopus bimaculoides | reverse complement strand
ACATATATACATATATACATGCATACATGCATATATACATACATACGTGCACACATACATACATGCATACATATTCTTCAACCTCTAACATCTTACACGCACACACACACATGCACTCATATATATATATATATGCATATACTTATATATGTATATGTGTTCGATATATAATCATACGATATATATACGTACAAACGTACGTAAGTACATACATACATACATACATACATACATACATACATACATACATACATACATACATACATATTCTTCAGTCCCTATGAAGCATCTATAATGCATTGTCTGTATTTGTAGATAGGCCATAACAAGGTTTGATTTCATTTTTGAAAAGTGATATAAATAATATAAACGTATCATTGGCTTCTTTTCTTTTCTAACGTCTTTGATTTCAGATCCCATCGAAAGCAACTTACCGTTTCAACATCTATCTGGGATCGAATAAATTCTTATTAATCAATTACCGAATCGCCATCAATTCGAATAATAAGTATACTCCTCTTTTATGGCTGTGTGTCTAAGAAGCTTGGTCTGCAGGCATGTGATTTTAGTGACACTCCCACTGAGTGGCACTTTGAGCAAGTATCTTCTACTGTAGTCCTGGTCCGGCTAATGACAGCGAAACAAAGCACCGTAAAGGTAGAATTATAAATAGGAAATAGTGCCACAACAAGGTACCAATTTTTGCTGGAAACAGTAGTCGATAACCATTTGACACTAGGTAAAGCTTCACTGAATGTATAAAGGCAAAGATGTGTGCGGGCGGCGAACATAAAAACTTTTCGTCTTACTTCTAGGAAGAATGCGAGAGAAATGGACAACCTAGTACTCGAGTTTCGGACTTTTCAGAATACGTTTGTTATCGTAAAACGATTGATCCTCGTCAGCTAGGTCTACCGAAAAGACTAAATTTAAAATATCCGTTACATGAATGCCTGTATACTCGGCCAATAGCTCCAGCCATAAATAGAAGCGAGATCAGTATTACGACCAATCAGTATTACGATAACAATCGTATTCTTAAAAGTCCGAAACTCGAGTACTAGGTTGTCCACTTCTCTGACGTTCTTCTTAGAGGTAAGACGAAAATTGCTTATGTTCGCCGCCCGCACATATCTTTGCCTCTGTACATTCAGTGAAGTTTTACCTAGCTTCGAACGGTTATCCACTGGTATTTCCAGCAAAAGTTGATACCTTCTTGTACTACTATTCCCTATTTATATGTGTGTGTGTGTGTGTGTGT
>NW_026365951.1:0-403 GCF_001194135.2 Octopus bimaculoides | reverse complement strand
CACACACACACACACATGTATATGCATATATCTTTTATCTTCTATCTTTTACTTGTTTCAGTCATTAGATTATGGCCATGATGGGGCATCACCTTGAAGAATTTTTCGTTGAATGTACCAACTCCAGTACTTACTTTTTTTAAAGCCTGGTGCTTATTCTGTTGGTTTCTATTGCTGAACCGCTAAGTTATGAGGATGTAAATACACCAGCTCCTGTTGTCAAGCAATGATAGGGGAAGGGTGGATAAACACAGAGACAAAGACACATACACTAGGCACACACATACAATGAGCTTCTTTCAGTTTCTGTCTACCCAATCAACTCACAATGCTTTGGTTGGCCTGGGACTATAGTAAAAAACACTTTCCCAAGATGTCATGTTGTGGGAATATATATATATAT
>NW_026365950.1:501-991 GCF_001194135.2 Octopus bimaculoides | reverse complement strand
TATATCAATATATTATAAATTAACTACCAACAAAAATAATTGGTAAGCTACTAACCCTAACCCTAACCCTAACCCTACATACCTTCACTGTCATTTTTTTTCTGCTATTTTGGTGATGATTTTTTGAGTTAGCTTACCAATTATTTTTGTTGGTAGTTAATTTATAATCTATTGATATTGAATTTTTACTGTTTTTCTTGGACAAACAGCTATTTAATCATTACCTATGGAGTTATTTAACATAGACGCTTCATTGAAAGATATACCTATTCCACCTAATAATGTATATATTAAAGAACTTATCAGGAAGACACATTCATTTATTAACAGAATTCGTTGGAAGGCGTTTTTCTTTGACAAGAAAGAACAGATAACCGATTTACCTGAGAATGAATTGAAGTTTAAGAAATTGTTTCGTTCCAGAAACAACCCACCTTATAATTATAGGTTAGATAAGTTTGAAGAAGATATTTGGTCGATTGTTAAGAAT
>NW_026365950.1:0-491 GCF_001194135.2 Octopus bimaculoides | reverse complement strand
ACAACCCACCTTATAATTATAGGTTAGATAAGTTTGAAGAAGATATTTGGTCGATTGTTAAGAATATTAAGTTTCGTAAATCGCCATACAAGAACCAGCATTTGAGTTATCTTAATACTGTTACCAAACAAGTGAAAAGTGATAAAGGAATTTTCGTTAAATCTGACAAGACTAGAAATATTTATAAACTGAATAAGGAGCATTACATGAATTTACTTAGGAAGGAGATTGAAAAAAATTATAAAATTACAAATAGATGGACGCTCAGAAAGACCAATTTGGATGTTAAGAAACTAATGGAGAAATATAATATTGCGGACAGAACTGAACCTATAGTGCCGAAGGAACCGCGGTTTCTTCTTAAAGACCATAAAATTAATTTTTGGACTCAACCATCTTTGAGGCTTTTTTGCCAGGCTAAATCCGACATTGGGATTATTCGTAAAAGTATTTTGGATAGGTATATTCCTATTATAATTGATGGATTACTT
>NW_026365949.1:0-345 GCF_001194135.2 Octopus bimaculoides | reverse complement strand
TCATAGTAGAGGCTCAGAACTCAAACATAACACAACAACCCTGGTACAAAAGAATTTCAGTATGTGGCACAAAAAGGTTGTCTAGATCACAGAAGAATAAATAAATGAGCAATACTCATGTGTCTTCGTTCTCTCCCCCTCCACTTATTTTATTTTTCAGTAGCTGTGAGGTCATTGTCAGATAAATATGACAGCCAAACTATTATTACATACATATACATACACAAATATGTATATTAACCATATCTTCTTTCTCCATTTCAATAAACAATTGCTTAAATCTTATAGATAGATTTTTTTTATCAATACCATTAAAAATGTATCTATCCACTTTATGCTAATTCT
>NW_026365948.1:0-684 GCF_001194135.2 Octopus bimaculoides | reverse complement strand
CAACTGGAACCCTCGACGTCGTAAGCGACGGAGTGCCAACAACAACACTACCAAAATGAGTCTGACTCGGAAGTGCTACTAATGATTTCAATGCACTGTAAAGCATAATCTTTCCAGTACTTCTTGAGCACCGAAGATATTTACATCATAGAGCTGTGGTTTTCAGAAAGACACTCATATTTTATGTGATGAATTATGTGGCGCTTGTAAAGCTAGTCAGATCATAAAAGTGTCTACATGTAGCTAATGTTTTATCGCTTTTTTTTTCTTTAGATGCCATCATGGTTTGGTCCGTGCGTTTACCGAGAACGGTGAAGCTGAGAGAAACTTCTTTTTTTGACGCATCCTGTACTTTTGCTTCGTACTATTAAGGTCAAAGAATTATTAAAACATTACTTCACTTGCAAAATATTATTCTGAAATTTCTTATCAGAACTTTTGTTGTAAAGCAAAAACTAACACTAATATTTATGTAAAGTTATTTTTCTACAGTCTACAATATATACCCCCGATCAGAACTGTAATTAAATCCAGGATTTACTTTGAATCAATACAGAAAATAAATTCTTAATCAAATATTTATTAAAAAATATGTAAAATTGTGCTCATGTTCCTTTAGATAGTTAACAACAATTAAATAAAGTGTAGTATATTGCCACTTAAGTGTGGCTGACCCCTAGGGGT
>NW_026365947.1:0-360 GCF_001194135.2 Octopus bimaculoides | reverse complement strand
TCCACCCATCCGCATCACCACCACCACAAACCATCAACACAGCCGCCGCCAATACCATTGCATCTATCAATGCTGCTGATGTAGTTATTGATGCTGATGTTGATGCTGGTATAATATTTCGGTCTGGGATAATTTTTTTGTTATTGTTTACTGTTTTCTATTTTAAATATATATTTTTTTATAATATATTTTTTTTCGCCAATTCTCTTACAATTATTAAATATAGTTCGTTTCTTTTTTTTCTTTGTTCCCGGCTCCATTTTTCTAATATTATTCCACTACAACTCGGGTCTTCCTTCAACTGCTCCTCTCCCCTCTCTGTCTCTTTGAGAGTATATATATATATATATATATATATCA
>NW_026365946.1:0-963 GCF_001194135.2 Octopus bimaculoides | reverse complement strand
TATATATATATATATATTCACATGTATATATATGTATATATATATATTCACATATGTATATATATTCACATATGTATATATATATATTCACATATGTATATATATGTATATATATGTATATATATATATTCACATATGTATATATTTCTAAATATGTTTATGTACATGTATACACACGTATATGTCTGTGTGTATCATACACAACACATATGCTTGTATATGTATCTTTAAATATAAATATGTATATATAGTTAGAGATGAATAAGTATATGTTCATGTGTATGTCTCTGTGTGTTTATATGTGTGGGTGGTTGTGTATATATTTCTAGGTAGCGAGCAGGCACAGTCGTTAGCGCGTCGGGCAAAATGCGTATTAGCATTTCTTATGACCCCTTACTTACTGATTTCAAATTCCGCCGAGATCAATTTTACCTTTCCTTCTTTCGAGGTCAATAAATTAAGTACTAGTGAAATACTAGGGTCCAAGTAACAGACTGGTCCCCGCCCCCAAAATTTCAGGTCTTTAGTAGAAGCGATTAATATTATTATTCAGGTCTTTAGTAGAAGCGATTAATATTATTATTCTTTAGTGGAAACAATTATAATTATTACTAATAATAATGATAAATAGAACATCATATTCACACATCAGCAAATTCACCATATATTTCCATCCATGAGGTTGAGCTAAAATCAGCAAGCATCAGACTTCTAGTTTTTGCACAGTCTTACATACATACATAAGATATATACATTTATATAATGTAGTCATAAGGATATATATATATATATATATATATATATAGACACACACACACACACACACATATATGGATGTATTTCTACAGGTACATTGTCTATATATTTATGTAAATGTATGTATATATGTGTGTTTGTATATTCTTTTATTTGTTTCACTCGTTTGACTACTGGAGCGCCACCTTGTATGTATATATATATATA
>NW_026365945.1:281-404 GCF_001194135.2 Octopus bimaculoides | reverse complement strand
TGGTAGCGTAAATAACAGCTAGATGGATTAACACGATAGAATTAAATGTCTATCGGTTGCAATCTCTTCTCCCAGCATTTTTACTTTTTATACATTATTTGATATAATTTAGCCTTTTCCTAA
>NW_026365945.1:0-116 GCF_001194135.2 Octopus bimaculoides | reverse complement strand
TATGTAATCGAATTACGCCCCCGCCCAAAATAGCTGGCCTTGTGCCAAAATTTGAAATAAATATTATACAAAGATTTAAAGATTCTTGTAAGTCCTAGAATTTCACAAGATAATTG
>NW_026365944.1:0-202 GCF_001194135.2 Octopus bimaculoides | reverse complement strand
TATACATATATATTCGACGGGCTTCTTTCAGTTTCTTTCTGCCAAATCCATTCACAAGGGTTTGGTCGGCACGAGGTTTTAGTAGAAGAATTTTGCCCAAAGTACCACTGTAACTTGGGCAAGAGTCTTCTACGGAGATGTACTTGCATATATTACGGAGATTTACTTGCATAGCAAGTGACCTGATCTGAGATCGTGTGCT
>NW_026365943.1:0-424 GCF_001194135.2 Octopus bimaculoides | reverse complement strand
AGCATTCATTTATGTGCATATTTGCATATATGCGTGCAGTCATGCTTGTGTGCGCACATGAATTGATGACCATAATTCCCAGTTTAAAAGTTACCGAAAATTATGGCTATATTCCAGTCCTCCATCTCTAACTGAATGACAAATTGGCGCTCATTGAATATTGGTGTACTTCAGTGTACCTTGATGTACCTTATTCAATACATCGGTACCTATTAGTCGTTAGTGGTGCTGTTGTAGGCGTGAGCGTCGGGTTAGTAAGTTTCTTTAAGAAGTAATTTCGGATAGAGTTGGAGCACTGAATTCAGGATTTGTCATCTGTGTGTGCTCGCGCGTTTGTGTGTATTTATGCATGTGTGTGTGCGTATGTGTGTTTATGCCTGTGTGTGTGTGTGTGCATGTGTCTCTGTGTGTGTGTGTGCATGTG
>NW_026365942.1:0-413 GCF_001194135.2 Octopus bimaculoides | reverse complement strand
TATATATATATATATATATAGATATATAGATATATATATATATAAAGAGAGAGAGAGAGAGAGAGATACGTATGTATATATATATATTACATATTACATATGTATATACATTACATATATATATATAGGTAGATAGATAGATAGATAGATAGATAGATAGATAGATCTACGTATATATATTACATATATATATGTATATATATATATTACACACACATATACATATGTATATATATTACATACATATATATATATATATATATATATATATATATATATATATATATGTATGTATGTATGCATATAATATATATATATCATATATGTTTGTATAATATATATATAACATATATATAATATATGTATAACATATCGATATATAATATATATATAACATATATACATATATATAT
>NW_026365941.1:0-434 GCF_001194135.2 Octopus bimaculoides | reverse complement strand
TTTTTTCCCATTCTTCTTGACAAATTTTCTTCAAATCTGGAATGCATATTAGGGCTCTTGAATGAATTTTAATTTTCAAATAACGCCACAAATTTTTAATGTGATTCATGTCAGGTGACTGGCTTGGCCATTCTAATAATTTTATATTGTGATTGACAATCCATTTTTGGTAGACTTCGCTGTATGCTTTGGGTTGTTATCCTGTTGTAAAACCCACCCTTCACAAAGCTGGAGCTTTTCTACAGAGTCCTATAAATTATTGTTCAAAATATTTTGGTACATCTCTGTATTCATTCTACCATCTATCACATGTAAATTTCTAGTGCCATTTGCAGAGAAACACCCTTACACAATGATGTTGTCACCTCCAAACTTTACAGTAGCAACTGTGTTTTTCGGCGAATAGGTGGTACCATCTTTCCTCCAAACATGGC
>NW_026365940.1:0-206 GCF_001194135.2 Octopus bimaculoides | reverse complement strand
CAGTACAATCGTTTCATGCAACTCCATTTATTTAAGCAATGTGAACATTATATTACACATTGCTCAACTAAATGGAGTCGCATGAAACGATCATACTGCATTAACTTTTTGATATCCTTGTTGCTTATTTTGATATATATATATATATATATAGAATTGTTGGCACTCCGTCGCTTACAATGTCGAGGGTTCCAGTTGATCCGATC
>NW_026365939.1:0-214 GCF_001194135.2 Octopus bimaculoides | reverse complement strand
CCAAAGAATTCCTCTCAACACATGGCTATGATGTTCCCCCACTACTTGTGCTCATGATCAGAGATGCGCATATCATCAGCCAGCAAGGGACATGTTCAACTGGTTAAAGTCAAACAACTGACAAGTAAATCTGTGGTATTAAGCAGAATATTCGCTGTAGCCCGTTTTATACCAAGATTATTATTATTATTATTATTATTATTATTATTATTAT
>NW_026365938.1:0-259 GCF_001194135.2 Octopus bimaculoides | reverse complement strand
AATGCAGACATGAACTGCAAGACGCAGAATGTAATATACTGCATAACCTGGCCCACATGCAAGAAGAATTATATAGGTGAAACTGGAAATTCCTTATGTCAACGACCCAGAATTCACCGACAACATTTCCGACAGGAGGAACTACGGAAAATTCCACTGAGTGAAAACCTAGGAACATGTGGGGAAGGAAAATTTAAGATCTTTCCCTTCTTCAGGAAAAATATGGAGAAATACTTCATAGCAAAATTCTCACCAAAAC
>NW_026365936.1:0-384 GCF_001194135.2 Octopus bimaculoides | reverse complement strand
TCTTTCTAATATAAAAACGCGCACGCATTGCTATTTTATAACTGTCTTCCTTTCTCCATTCCTCTCTTTTTCTCTCTCCATTGCTCCCGTTCTGTAATCCTTTCTCTATCTTTTCACTCTTCGTTCCTCTTCCTCTCTCTCATTTAATAGCTTTCTTTTGTCCCTCTACCTCTAACTATACACTTGACCTGGTCATCTGGGGCTTATCACCATTTCTCTGCTTCGACCATTGTCCGTGCACATCACATCGCTTTTTCCTCGCTTCACTTTCAAATTTCCTACACACGCCGGCATCACTTACTTCGTGAGGAGTCGAAATATACCTCCTGTTTGCATGTATCTGTTTTCTGTTGTTATACGTGCTTTGTTTTTACATTCGGTTCT
>NW_026365935.1:0-361 GCF_001194135.2 Octopus bimaculoides | reverse complement strand
GCAACCCCTTGTCAAATGGTAAAATTTTTGTCCAAATTTCATTGTGTTACTTTGTAACACATATCTCAATAGCTTCCAGATGAAATTAGATGGAATACTTTTGTTTGACCGTTTTTTGAAAGCATTCATGCATGCTCCTACCACTTCATTGTGGTCACTATTGGAACACAAGGAAGAAACATCCATGGTTACCAGAATACAGTTTATGACATGACTTTAGTGCTTTAAAAAGTTGTTAATTTTAGACACAAAATCAAAAGTATCTCGAATATAGGAACTTGATCTTTTTGCAACAGGGAGTAGAATGCCATCCAGTCACTCTGAAATTTTGGCTGTACAACATTCATACCCACTGCAAATT
>NW_026365934.1:0-271 GCF_001194135.2 Octopus bimaculoides | reverse complement strand
GTATTTTGGTCGTGCTGTGCAATACGAACCTAATTTGCCAAATATTTCTCTTATATTATTGTTAAGGGAAAAATGTTATGATTCTGAAACTTTCTTAACTTCCATTTTTTCCTCCCTTTCGGAGTACACAACCATCAGTAACTTTTCCGTTTTTGGTATTTTATTCCAAACATAACTGTGTGGTTAAGAAGCTCACTTTGCAACCATGGGTTTGGGGTTCAGTCTCACAGCGCGGCACTTTGGACAAGTGTTTTCTACTATTACATTGAGC
>NW_026365933.1:0-223 GCF_001194135.2 Octopus bimaculoides | reverse complement strand
CTAATCATTCTGCTCGCTCACTTCCTGACATCCTGCTGTGTCTATTAAGATTTGTATTTATGCAATTACTTTATACTTACCAATACAAGTCCTTTTATCGTCTGATTTTAATGCCATTCCATCCGCACAATAACACATACCACCTTCGGGAGATGGGTTACATCTGTATAGACATGATAACCAACCACAACGACTTGAAGCTAATAACAAAGAAATTATATAA
>NW_026365932.1:0-503 GCF_001194135.2 Octopus bimaculoides | reverse complement strand
TATTATTATTATTATTATTATTATTATTATTATTATTATTATTCATCTGATTAATCGATGCTACATTAAAAGTGCGATAAAGACAACCATTCCGTTGATTTGTGCATGTTACTGTGATGTACATTTTAGTTGTTCTTAAAGTTTGTATTATATTTTTACTTGTAAGGTTTGATCAATGACATCCGTGAGTGCGCATATGTGTGTTAGCGAGATCACACCTGGTATTATCGATCCTGGTATTAGATAAAATGAAGTGATAATCGTTATCACGTAGACGTGGGAGCTATGCTATAAGACTTTAGATTTTGTTGGTGTTGTTTAATGACAGGTCTACTCTCTTCGCGCTCTCATATTTTCACACTTAATTCACAAGAACTATAGCGTCCGGCTCTGTTTAAGATGTTCAGGTGTGTTTTGAGAGAGGTTTGACGGTTATATACACAGCAAAGCGTCGACATTATAATGACTGCCTAATTTTTCATTGGTAAAGAAGATCATAACAG
>NW_026365931.1:0-413 GCF_001194135.2 Octopus bimaculoides | reverse complement strand
TATATATGTATATATACACACACACACATATATCACACTATAACGAGCTATCATTTACACGTGAATTGCTACAAAATAGCTGCAATATAATTGAGAATGAGTGATGTAATTCTAGGAAATAAGAATGGTTTTAGTTTGTTGCTAGCACATACTACTATATAGCTCAATTAGACACCTATTGTCACTATATAAATGATGTTTCTATCGTCTGCATACACCTGTTATTATTACCTTTGGCAAATAGATTTGACATCGATGAAGACGGTTTTATTTCCACAAAGAGATTCCCGCTCTTGATTTTTTTTTGTTTTCTTTTTCTTACATTTATACTTCTCTATATCATTAATGTTTTTCATATTTTACAGTTTGATTTCTTCTTCTTCTTCTTCTTCTTCTTCTTCTTCTTCTTCTTC
>NW_026365930.1:0-457 GCF_001194135.2 Octopus bimaculoides | reverse complement strand
TTGATAACATAATTATCTGTTAGTAAATATCTTTTCCTTACACACACACATACACACATAAACAAACTACCTTTATCCTGTGAGGTGTTGAAATTAAAAATTTTTTATTTTATTTTATGTTTTAGTTATTTTAGAACTTCAGATTTTTTTTTCTATAATTCTATTTATATAAATTACCATTTTGTGTGATGTTTGGGCTTGTAGAGACTGCAGTATATTTTTGGTTACTGTTATAAAAAAAAGTGACAAGGAATAGTCCTACAAAAATGAAAGTAAATTACATGTTACCAATTCTTTTAATCCTGCCACCTCTGTTTACCATTCTTGTATACTTTGAAATGGACTTTGTCTCTGTAAAAATTATTTGTTTACTCTGCACGTTTTCTCAAAGATCAATTTAATTTTTTAATCGAACATTAGATCTGCAGGCGACTTGCCTGAACTGATATTTAGAATT
>NW_026365929.1:0-233 GCF_001194135.2 Octopus bimaculoides | reverse complement strand
ATATATATATATATATATGCATGTGTATCATATCATTAGACGGCAGCCGGCATAATGAAATAGGACCTTTATTTAATTACTCCTAATATTACCATGAATGAATTTAAAAGATGTATGTACATACCTATATATATGTATATATGTGTGTATCTATCTGTATATCTATATGTATATATATATATGCTTGTATCTATGTGTGTGTACATATATATATATATATATATATGTATAAA
>NW_026365928.1:0-296 GCF_001194135.2 Octopus bimaculoides | reverse complement strand
ATATATATATATACGCACATACACATATGTATGTATATATATGTACACGTATATATATGAAGATATTTATGTATGTATGTATGTATATACATATATACACGTATATATATGAAAATATATATATATGTATATATATATATACACACAGATATATATATAAAGATATATGTATATGTATATATATCTATATGCACACATATATATATGAAGGTATACATATACATGATTATATATATATATATTTTTTTATGCATTATTATATATATGTATATATATTATATATATATATATATATA
>NW_026365927.1:315-434 GCF_001194135.2 Octopus bimaculoides | reverse complement strand
CATGTGGTTTGTAAGCAAGCTACTTACCACACAGCCACTCCTGCACCTGTGCTGCAAAGTTCTTGGCTTTGGGTGAAAGAAAATCCAGGAGGATCAGTTATTTATAATTTCATTCAACA
>NW_026365927.1:0-152 GCF_001194135.2 Octopus bimaculoides | reverse complement strand
AACCAGGAACTTTTCAGCACCCACCTCATACATACACACGCACACACAGATGGTTTCTCTGTAGTGATCAAATGTTTGTGTAGACATAAGTTCACCCCCTCTATCAAATCGACATTACCTGTACAGGTGCAACTGGGTGCCACACATCAGAT
>NW_026365926.1:0-748 GCF_001194135.2 Octopus bimaculoides | reverse complement strand
TGTAAATAAACAACGAAGATAAAAACCGTATACGTATATTGTGGGTGAAACAAGAGGGGAGACAGACACAGAGTATCCCTAAACCTTCATCAGTTATCAACCGCAATGTTAATACTCGGTTTCGCACCATTAATGATAAGACTGAGAACTTCCCATATTTGCATTGCTTGCGAAAGTCGCAGAGAATATCGGGTCTCAAGCAAACAAAACAAAAAGAGACAGGACGTACGAAAGTAAAGTAAATGTAATTTAAGACGATGGGCAAAAGACAAAATACATGTACATAGATATAGGCAATATCATGTGGATATATATATATATATGAATATAGGCACATATAAAAAATTGCAGGTTTACATACACACAAACACACACGCATTTTCACATCTGTCTATCTATCAATCTATCTATCTATCTATCTATCTATCTATCTATCTATCTATCTATCTATCTATCTATTCTTTCCTCATCATTTTTTTCATTCATTTGAATACGGCCATGCTAATGCAACGCTTTAAAGTGCTTTGGTCGAAGAAATCGACCTTAGGACTTAACATTTTAAAGCCAAGTACTTATTCCATTTTCTAGTTTTGCCGAACCGCTAAGTTATGTGGACATAAACACAACACCACCGATTGTCAAGTGCTGGCGTGGTACAGACAGACACTCATAAATACATAAATACATACATACATACATAATATATATATATATATTATACAAGAATAAGGGCAGGGAATCGTCAATT
>NW_026365925.1:0-409 GCF_001194135.2 Octopus bimaculoides | reverse complement strand
AGGTATCCTTAAATTAGTGACCTAGCTCGAATGTTGAAGCAGAGCGGACTCTGTTAAAGGCAGCGTAGGTGCCTAGTGGTGACAGTGTGAAATCAGGCAATGGATTGAATCTATCAGCCATGATTCATAAAGATTGAGATTACTCTATTGGTTATAGCCTTCCTGTTTTGAAAATTGGCCTTGATACTACTGAAACTAAATTATCATAAGCAACAGATAATTCACTGTATTAACTGCCATTTATATACATGAAGGGCAGGAGTGGCTGTGTGGTAAGTAGCTTGCTTACCAACCACATGGTTCCAGGATCATTCCCACTGCATGGCACCTAGGGCAAGTGTCTTCTACTGTAGCCCTGGGCCGGCCAAAACCTTGTGAGTGGATTTGGTAGACAGAAACTGAAAGAAGC
>NW_026365924.1:0-670 GCF_001194135.2 Octopus bimaculoides | reverse complement strand
ATATATATATATATTGTGCGTATATGTATATATATGGATATGTATCTGTATGTATGTATATATTATATCATATTATTTTATATTAGGTTATACTAATTTGCTTTATTTTCTATTGTGTCTTCCAAAATATTTTACAGCTTCTGAAGTTCTTTTATCCAGAAAATTACAAATCTGTTTCTACATCAATTGCATTTATACGTCCCAGCTGAAATTTTGATGATTCTAGAAAAAGAATTGCTAGTTTGTGTATGAAACATTTTGCAAGTTGGAAGCAAATTTTGAAAGTCAGAAATCACACTTTGTATTCAGACGCTTTGACTACTTTTCTTAATTTGTAGACATTTTAAATTTGCGGCAAGGTTTACCTTTAATGGTAGTACTAAATATTGAGTAACGTGTAATGAAACTACTATTAAACATATGTGCATAAGCATATATATATATATGCATATGCATTAATACATGTATCTATATATATGTGTGTGTGTGTGTACTTCCGCGTGAGTGTATGTGTGTATGAGTTTTCACATACACATATATACAGATATATATATATATATATAAATACATATACTTATACGCATATATATACATACTGTACATATATACATACATACATGTATATACATATACGTGTATATATATATATATATATATATATATATATATA
>NW_026365923.1:0-248 GCF_001194135.2 Octopus bimaculoides | reverse complement strand
TATTATTATTATTGTTGTTATTGTTGTTGTCATCATCATCATCATCATTATTTTATTATTACATCATCATCATCATCATCATCATTATTATTATTACACGTATAAAAGGCGACGAGTTAACAGAATCGTTAGCATGCCGGACTAAATGCTTAGCAGTTATTTCGTCTGTCTCGTCGCCAAGGTCGACTTTACTTTCATCTTTCAGGATCAATAAAATAGGTACCAGCTGAGTATTAGGGTCGATGTAA
>NW_026365922.1:0-386 GCF_001194135.2 Octopus bimaculoides | reverse complement strand
GGAGTTTTATCATGGCTGCCGAATAATTGTCACATATTATTTACAGATAATTTCCTCTATTTACATAATATTAAGGTCATTTTCTTTCTTTTGTTGTCTTACTTTTTCTATCAATATATATTGATAGAAAATATATATATTGATAGAAATTATATATCTTTTATAAATGTATTTTGCCTAAAAGGTTTTTATATGCTGGCCACTGATAAAATTCATTAATTTTAAATCATTTTATCCTCACATTTTTCACACACACACACACACACACACACACACACAATGTATGTACACACCTGCACCAAGCTAATAATGTTTCAGAAAGCACAGTTCTTGAATAAATACAGTATATAAATTGATACCAATTTCTGGAAACTACAACACACACT
>NW_026365921.1:0-320 GCF_001194135.2 Octopus bimaculoides | reverse complement strand
ATAATGATGATGATGATGACGATGATGATGATGATGATGATGATGATGAAAGGAGTTGTGTGATAGTAATGATGATGAAGACTGAATTATATACATACATACACTATATATACATGTATGCACTGATATATGCACGCAGGAACACACACTCACATACATACATACATGTTAGCTCGTATGTGTGTGTGTGTTTATTTGTGCGCACGCGCTTTTATATGTGCGCACATCAGTTAAGTGTATTTATACTGCTTTATTTCTGATACAGAAATACAACAATATACGCAGAGCTATATGAAGTATACATATACATGTGCACGTAT
>NW_026365920.1:0-223 GCF_001194135.2 Octopus bimaculoides | reverse complement strand
GTGTGCATGTGTGTATATGTGTATGTGTGTTGTGTATGTGTGTGTATGTGAGAGGTGTGTGTGCGTGTGTTTATGTGTGTGTGCGTGCGTAGGTATGTGAGAGCGTAAGGATGTGTGCCAGGTATGTGTGTTATTTTGTGTGTGCACTCTTGTGTGTATGTGTGTGCATGTATATGCGGCTGTGTATGTAGGCTTGCGCGTATATATGGGTGTGTGTGTGTAT
>NW_026365919.1:0-425 GCF_001194135.2 Octopus bimaculoides | reverse complement strand
CACACTCTCTGGTTATTTAACACCAACTCATTTGTGTTACTATTGTACAATTTAAGTCATGTAGCAGACAGTGACAAAAGGTTATCAAAAACCTGGCAACTGGTCATGTGACTAGAGCATTCATGCCCAGTTGCGTGTTTCACATATTTGTTAGGTCAAATGAGGGTGACGTGATCACTGTTATTCAGTATGGCTAACTGCTTATATCTTATATCTTTGCTTGAATATTTTATATCGATGCTTTACAACTGGATTCAAATAAATAGTTACTAGGCATGTTCTATTGGTTTCAAATTTTGACACAAAGCCAACAATTTTGTGGGAGGGGTAAGTTGATTACATGAACCCTAGTATTTTACTGGTATTTATTTTATCAGCACTGAAATGATGAAAGGCTAAGTTGACCTTGGCAGAATTTGAACTAA
>NW_026365918.1:0-164 GCF_001194135.2 Octopus bimaculoides | reverse complement strand
CTAAAAATAAAACAGAAACCGTGTGTTAGAAAACATTCTCAAACATTGAATTTCAGAATTATCTATACGTACCTCTGTATGTTATCCATTTTTTAAATATTGGCATCCATTCCTCATATATATATACATATATATATATATACATGTATATATATATGTATATA
>NW_026365917.1:0-413 GCF_001194135.2 Octopus bimaculoides | reverse complement strand
ACACACACACACACACACACACACACACACATACGCATGCACATATATGTGGTTATAGGCGTGGCTGCGTGGAAAGAATGTTGCTTATTTATCTCATAGTTCCGCGTTCTGTCAAACACCGCGAAACCTTCAGCAACTATTTTCTATTTTAGCTCAGGAGCGACAAAAGCCTTGCGAATGGATTTTTGTAATCTTTAAGAGGAGCCCGATAGAAGGACTGCGCTTTACATAAAATTAGAACTGGTGCCGTGTTGTGTGTGACTAAATTCTTGAATGCATTTCTGTAGCATGCCTGTAGTTATATGACCGTAAGAAATAACAAGTAATACATGTATATATGTACGTATCTGTCTACCTATCTCCGTATCACTCTCTCTCTCTCTCTCTCTCTCTCTCTCTCTCTCTCTCTATCC
>NW_026365916.1:2110-2439 GCF_001194135.2 Octopus bimaculoides | reverse complement strand
ACAAATGAGATTGTGTTGGAGTGGGAGGCTGGTGTTGGTCAGAGAACAGAGTGGAGGTGGGAGTGAGTGAACGAGTGAATGGTTGATTGAGTGAGTGAGTGTGCAAGCAAATGAGTGATTGAGTGCCAGCAAATGAGTGAGTTAGCAAATGAATGAGTGAATGAGTGAGTTAGCAAATGAATGAGTGAGTTAGCAAATGAATGAGTGAATGATTGAGTGGTGAGTGAATGAGTGAGTTAGCAAATGAATGAGCGAATGAGTGTTTGTGTGTGTGCGTGTGTACATATGTATATATATATATATATATATATAAACATTTAAAAATACAT
>NW_026365916.1:1443-2041 GCF_001194135.2 Octopus bimaculoides | reverse complement strand
GTATATATATATATATATATATATATATATATATATACACACACATATATATATATTACAATTTCACTCTATTATATATAAATCTCTTTCTTATTTAATACTCCCCCACATATGCAGCACCTTGTACTCCAACATTTATTGTACTCTATCTATCACATTATGTCTGCTGTACTCTATTATATGCCTCTCCTTGTACCCTATTATATTCCCCCCTCTTGTACTCTTCCTTTGTACTCCTCTTTTCGTTCTTCACAGGACTATATTATGCTGGTCACTTCCAACAAGTACGCCCCAGAACTCCTTGTCTTCCAACCAATCGACAAGTCTGCAGACTTCCTCAGTGAATGCATCGATGACTCCCTAAACTTGAAAGAAGGTAAGGAGAAGCTGAAGTCCTGTCGTACTCGGCTTTTTGCCCTCACCACAGACTACAACAATGGCGCCCTCTACTGCAAGTGCAACGTGGACGGCTCCCTCAGCTTCTCATGCCGTGCCTTTGGAGGGCAGTGTAAGTGTCGTCCAAACATCATTGGCCGCGACTGCTCGGCTTGCCGTTCTGGTTACTACGGTTTCCCAAGATGCCGTCGATGTAGGTGCC
>NW_026365916.1:0-670 GCF_001194135.2 Octopus bimaculoides | reverse complement strand
GTTGAAGACGAAAAGAAGCCCCTTTATTGGTCTGCCCCGTACACCTACCTCGGCAACAAGATCATATCGTATGGAGGACAGTTGAAGTATTCTGTTGAGTTTGACACCTACGATGATGGGGAAATGGTCGAAGGAACGCCTGATGTTATCCTTATGGGGAACAATATGAGTCTTGTGCACAGTGTTGTATCAGAAACTGACCAGACCGAATACACTGTTGACCTTCGTGAGGTAAGGGATTTCAACATAATTTGGTTTGTGTGTGTGTGTGTATGTTGCTTTTTATATCTATTTACATGTATGTATGTTTATAATGTAGGTGCAAGTATAACTATACGGTAACAAGCTTGCTTCCCAACCACATAGTTCCAGGTTCAATCCTACTCCATGCCACCTTGGACAAGTGTCTTCTGTTCTAGCCTCAAGCCAACTAAAAGCCTTATAGATTTGGTAGATGGAAACTGAAAGAAGCCTATCATAAGCAAACCACTACCAGTTATCAAGCGATGTTGGTGGACAAACACATGCATACACACACACACACACACACATATATATATATAAGGCAGGTTTCTTTCAGTTTCCATCGACTAAATCTACTCACAAGGCTTTGGTAGGGCCAAAGATATAGTAGAAAACATGTGACCAAGTTGCCACACTATGGGACTGA
>NW_026365915.1:11649-12709 GCF_001194135.2 Octopus bimaculoides | reverse complement strand
ATGGACTGTCAAATGAAAGGAAGGCTCATTTCTAAGAGGTCTTCCTACTAACACTCTGCGTAATGAATGATGGTGACCTCATTATCACAAGTGGAGATTCTAATGGAAAGTTGGGTAATACCATGATCGCTTCTGTGGTGCACATGGAAGCAATGGGAATGCTGTGAGAGATGAGGATGGATGAAGAGTTCTGGAGTTCTTTGATGTAAATGACCTAACCACTTTCCTCATTAACTTCAAGAAAGTGATTTGTTACTTGGTCATCTATCAGAAAGACTTTATTCTGATCAGAAAACAGGATAGGCAGGTGGTTATAAATAAATGCTAAGTCTTTTCTTGATAAGGAATATATCACCAAGTAGAGATTAGTGATTGTGAGTTCAGAGCAAGAGCGAGGCGGACTAAGAAGCAAAAGACGATTTAAAGAAGGAAGACATGCAAGCTGAAAAAGTCCTTGGCTGGATGTAAATTGACACTTTTGACAGAAGCAAGGTGAAGTTAGAGAATGATGGAGTACGAACGAAGTGAGGGAAAAACTAGATATAAAAATAATCAGATGTAGCAAGCAGGAGAGACGCCCGCACTGGTACAGGTATATAATGCATATAGAGTTTGACCGCTCTATAAAGAAGTGCAGGATGGGACCTGGGGAAAAAGGGGAAATTTAAAAAGACATGGCGTGATGTGATGAAGTCTAATCTGAGGATGTTGAACCTCATAGAGGAGATGACATAAAGGACTGTGATGATTAGAGACATGTCTGGCTTCCATGCTGGCAAGCTGGGTACGATTTGACAGGAGCTGGTCAGGCAGAAACCTACACCAGATTTCTGTCTGTTTTGGCTGGATGCCATTCCTAACACCAAGCACCCAGCAGATATATTGTAATAGTTATCACGCATAAAATAGAGGAAAGAATAATTCAACATATCAACTAAGTGGCTTATTACGAATCCACTTGAATGAAGATATCAATTTAAAAATCAAGAAAAACAATTGATGTAAATATATATTTAGATGCATATGAGTTACGTCCCTTATCATGGCAAATATAGATGGT
>NW_026365915.1:11358-11489 GCF_001194135.2 Octopus bimaculoides | reverse complement strand
ATATATATATATATATATAATTAATAATATCAGGGTAAGAAAAATTTCAGAAATTTTTACTACCAGTGGCCTAGCGTGAAGAAAAATTTGTCAATAGACTATATATTATTCATATAAATACAGTGTACATT
>NW_026365915.1:11222-11348 GCF_001194135.2 Octopus bimaculoides | reverse complement strand
AGACTATATATTATTCATATAAATACAGTGTACATTTAGACACATAAGAGGTAACCATCATAGGATACCTGGCATTCTAGAAGGAATAGCCAAAATCCAAACCACTATTACGGATAAATTTCGAAA
>NW_026365915.1:10917-11059 GCF_001194135.2 Octopus bimaculoides | reverse complement strand
ATATATTTATAATTTTTCAAATCCACCACACAAGCACAGTTTTTTGTTGGCAGCAAATAAAATAATGCCGGTGTTACTTTGAAAATTTGCCAAAAATTATCAATAATTAATAACATCAGGGTATTTAGTGAATCGAAAAGGA
>NW_026365915.1:10772-10907 GCF_001194135.2 Octopus bimaculoides | reverse complement strand
AAATTATCAATAATTAATAACATCAGGGTATTTAGTGAATCGAAAAGGAATAATGTTTCATGAGGACAATGCGCGACCCCACATTGCAAAGATCACATTACAGAAGATCGAAGAGCTTGGTTGGGAAAAATTCCT
>NW_026365915.1:10087-10536 GCF_001194135.2 Octopus bimaculoides | reverse complement strand
TTGTTTTCTTTGTTCAAAATTCAGACAGAACTTATGGGATGACCTGATATTTGATAATGTTTGTAAAGACAATTCAGTAGTAAAGATTTGAATAGGACCAGGTTGGAATTGAAAATAGAATCATTTTAAAGATTCAGAATGAAAGGTAATGACGAAAGAAAAGAATATCAAAAATGCAATTGTAGAATCTAAGTTTCAAAACAGGTTCACAATGGTCATTTTATAAATATGCTTTTATCCTAGCCTCTGTGGAGTAGCACTGTTAAATGATAATGAATCTCTCAGATCAGAAGAATGGCAAGAGAATAATTATGTTGATGATGGTGATAATGATAATAATCATAATGATGATGATGATGAATAGATTCCAATTTTAATTGTAGACATAATATTCAAAATGCACATCAACATCCATTTCTGTAAAATTATAGCTTTAATCTCAAAAAAAA
>NW_026365915.1:1113-2152 GCF_001194135.2 Octopus bimaculoides | reverse complement strand
CATGTGTGCACATGCAAAGCCCTTCTAACTGGATTTTCTGTCACAAAAGTCATATGAGAATACCAAGTTCATGAGCACTTATTACTTATTCAAGAAAATAATCTTTTCAGATTATGTGGCTTACTTAACCAGAGCTAACATTTTGTAGCACCAACATAAAGGCCTTTTTACCACTAGCTTAGCAGGAGTGTGTGCTGCCTGGGGCATCCCTTCAGTTTGCTGCCCTTCGGCCACCATAAAAGTTATACATTGCCTACAACAGACCCAAAAGTGGTGCTGCCTTCATAAAAGTGCCACCTGGAGTAGCCCACCTCTAGCTATGCTAGTGGTGCTTTTTATCAAATATAATATTCTTTTACTGCTCACAATGGTCATAATTAGTGGCTGGTGATCAAGGAGGAAATGTATTCCAATTGCTATTTTCTACATATCAAAATTTCTTAAATTTAAAGTGCATCTTTCTACAATACTATGAATATTTATTTTATGCAACCTCAAAAACCTCAGAACCTGACAAAATTACAAAGATGTATTTGAAACATAAATGGCCAGAAGAGTTGGTTGCAATCTCCAACATATTCAACTATTTATATCAACACTACTTGTAATTATGTTTAGAAAGCAAAGTCACTAATGAAGATATGACTGGTCCCAATCGTAAATTAGAGTCACATTCGCTTTAAGAATCACAATAAAGTAAATGTCTTCAGAGAATATATTAAAGAATTAAATTGTAGAATCTAACACAATGACAAACAATTTGAACTAATGTTTACAAATAGGGCTGCCAAATGATGACGAGCAACTCTCATTGCAATTGAATGACAAGAAAATAAGTAACGGAAGTTGGTTAATACGTAAATTAAATATCTTATGAGAATCAAGGCTAAAGTGAATTAGTTTAAGATTTCCATGACTAGAAATTATTAATAATTAGAGTTTAAGTAATTCATACAAGAAACTAAATGTTTAAATATCATTATGAAAGATATCAAACAATACAGTGATGATGATGATGATGATGATGATGATGATGATG
>NW_026365915.1:780-1103 GCF_001194135.2 Octopus bimaculoides | reverse complement strand
AAGATAGGTTGCTTTATATTTAATATGTAAATCTAATTTATAAATCAAATACACTTTACTTTTAATTTATGTCAAATATTTATAACATTATCAAAATATCTGATAAATACTAGGGATGCAGTATAGAATATGTTAGAAAATTTAGACAGAAATTATACACGAAAAAATGATAAAAGCAGCTGAATTAAGATGACATGTTTGAAATTTCAATTTTCTGACAAACACAGATACAAATAATAATGAAAGATCTGCAACATATAATGGTATTGTCTATATATATATATATATATATACATATATATATTCGGTTACAAATATAGCTA
>NW_026365915.1:406-770 GCF_001194135.2 Octopus bimaculoides | reverse complement strand
TATATATATATACATATATATATTCGGTTACAAATATAGCTAGTCCCTTTTCATTGTATTGTCTTCTGCAGCACGACACCATTGTTGTTCACTTCTCACACATTTTAATCTTAATATGTCTGCCGTTATCCCTAAGCAAAATTTGTAACACATCACTTCATCATTTCTAATAATCTACACACTCAGAGCCATTTTAAACTCTTTGGAAAATATTGCTTAATATCTTTTTATTTAATATCTTCACAATTCTTTCGCATACTATTTGCTATATATTCACAACAAAAATACACACTATATCACTAAATTATATACACAGTTGCTTATTGCTACTGATCAATATATAAAACAAATATTATTTAGGAAC
>NW_026365915.1:271-396 GCF_001194135.2 Octopus bimaculoides | reverse complement strand
GTTGCTTATTGCTACTGATCAATATATAAAACAAATATTATTTAGGAACATATAATATTGTTTCAATGAAGTAAAGTCTAAATATTAAACATTTCCAACAGCATTATCCAATTAATTTTCTTATA
>NW_026365915.1:114-261 GCF_001194135.2 Octopus bimaculoides | reverse complement strand
CAATATGGACGCTATTATATTATCTGTATTAGTTATTGTTTGTGGAGTAATATCTCACAGATTTGGTGAGTGATAATAATTAAAATGAGATTATAAGAGATTAAATAGAAACTTACCTTTTTAATAATTATATCATTGGTTATTCAG
>NW_026365915.1:0-104 GCF_001194135.2 Octopus bimaculoides | reverse complement strand
CTTACCTTTTTAATAATTATATCATTGGTTATTCAGTGAGAATAGAAAGATGTATTGTAGAAAGATCCATTGTACGTTCTGCTGTAATGGTGTGACAATGGCTG
>NW_026365914.1:3643-4134 GCF_001194135.2 Octopus bimaculoides | reverse complement strand
ACATTCGAACGAACGACCTTTCGTACGTACCTACGAACGAATGAACGGACATACTTACGTACGTACGAAAGAACGTACGTTGTTACGTACGTATGTAAGTGCGTAAGTACAAACGAACGAAGATACGTACGAACCAACGAACGTACGTACGAACTAACGCACGTACGTAGGTGCGTGTCTGAGTTCGTTCGTTCATTCGTTCGTATTTACGTACGTTCGTTTATTTGTTCGTACGTACATACGGTCGTTCGTTTTCACGTACGTACGCAGGTTCGATCGTCCGTAATACGGACGTTCGTTCGTTCGTTTGTACGTACGGACATAAGGTACGTTCCTTCATTCGATCGTTCGTAAGTACGTTTGCACGTATGTTCGTTCGTTAGTTCGCACGTACGTACGTTCTTTCGTTCATTCGAACGTACGTATCTTCGTTCGTTTGTACTTACGTACGTAACTACGTACGTTCTTTCGTTAGTCCGTTCGAATGTTCT
>NW_026365914.1:0-812 GCF_001194135.2 Octopus bimaculoides | reverse complement strand
AGAACGAATTAACGAACGTAAGTACGAACGAACGAAGGAAAGAACGAACGAGCGCACAAAAGAACCTACGAACGAAATAAACTTACGTACAAACGAACGAACGAATGAACGTAAGTACGTACGAACGATCGAACGAACGTTCGTTCATCCGTTCGTTCGTACATTCCTTCGTTCGTTTGTACGTACGTATGCAGATTCGATCGTTCGTACGTACGTACGTTCTTTCGTTCATTCGAACGTACGTATCTTCGTTCGTTTGTACTTACGTACGTAACTACGTACGTTCTTTCGTTAGTCCGTTCGAATGTTCTTACGTACGTTCGTCCTTTCGTTCGTTCGTTCTTTTTTACGAACGTACGTACGGACGTTCGTTTCGCTGGTTCGTTCGATCGTTCGTTATTTCGTTCATTCTTTCGTTCGATATTTCGTGTCTACGTACGTACGTTCGTTCCATCGTTCGTTCTTTCTTTCGTTCTTACGTACGTACATTCATTCAATCATTCGTTCATACGCACGTACTTACGTTGTTCGTTCGTTTGTACGCTCGTGCGTTCGTTCTTTTGTACACTCGTTCAATCTTTCGTTCGTTCGTAAGTTCGTACTTACGTACGTTCGTTTGTACGTACGGACATAAGGTACGTTCCTTCGTTCGATCGTTCGTACGTACTTATGTAAGTACGTTCGTTAGTTCGTACGTACGTTCTTCCGTTCGATCGTTTGTACGTACGTTCGTTCGTTCGTTTGTACGTACGTACGCACTTGCTTTCGGTCGTTCGTACGCACTTTCGTTCGTTCGTTCTTACGCACGGACA
>NW_026365913.1:0-267 GCF_001194135.2 Octopus bimaculoides | reverse complement strand
TGGTTGGTTGGTTGTTGTTGCTGCTACTACTGCTACTGCTGCTACTGCTGCAGCTGCTGCTGTTGTTGGTGATGGTGGTGGTATTTTATTTCCTTATTAAATGTTATTTCTGTGCTGTGCGTGACTTTCGTGTATTGTGTTTCAAGGTTGTCACTGGTTTTTATTAAGATGGCTATTTCTGGAGTGTAATTTGGGTTGCATGTCTTGTCTTGTCTTTTTTCTCTTCTTTCTTTTTTTGCTATGTTTCATTGTCAGATATAATTGTTT
>NW_026365912.1:0-356 GCF_001194135.2 Octopus bimaculoides | reverse complement strand
ATATATGTATATATATATTCATATGTATATATACATATATTTGTATATATATATATATATATACTTATATGGATATATACATATACATTTATATATATACATACATATGTATATATATACCTACAATATATGTATATACTTATATATATATATGTGTATATATACACTTATATACATACATATATACATATGTATATGTATGAATACATTTTATATATATATATATATATATATATATATATACATATACTTATATATATATATGTATATATACTTATGTATATATATATGCATATATATATATAATTATATATGTATATATACATATGTATGTATATATACAAATGTATATATAT
>NW_026365911.1:0-724 GCF_001194135.2 Octopus bimaculoides | reverse complement strand
ACACACGGAACGTCAGACGAATTACATATCTAACAGTCCATATAACATGACCTATTTACTCTTGTTTAATAATTTGGCTTTAGTTTTTGACACACTGGCAAGGAGTTATTTAAGACACCAATTGAATCATCGAAATTTTTGAGTGTGATGGCAATTCATGTGACTTAATAAAACTGAACGAAAAATAAGTACATAAATAAATAAATAAAATAAAAAGATATACTGGAACTGGAAATACGAGATACTTGTATTTGCTTTCTGAGGTGGGTATGAAAATTTAAGGAAACCAGGAGTAATAACAAATTCAAAACTGAAATAGGCCCAAAATGGTACCGTGGGTACTTTTGATATTAGACATAATAAAGAGAAAAATTTTGCTACCTGGATGATTTGAGAAACAACGCAGAGAAGATGCAAGATTACATAAACAACTGAAAAGATCCGATACCTTTTACTGATTTCAATCATTGGATTACAGCCTTGAAGGGTTAAGTCAAAGAAACTGACTCCAGTACTGTTTGCTTTTAAGTCTCTTTTGCTAAACCACTAAGTTACAGGAATGTAAACAAACCAACTCCAGTTATCAAGCAGTGGTGGTGGTGGTGGTGATGGGGACAAACACAGACACATATATCCAGTGAAATATATATATATTATATAGGCGCAGGAGTGGAATATATATATTATATAGGTGCAGGAGTGGCTGTGTGGTAAGTAGCTTGCT
>NW_026365910.1:0-251 GCF_001194135.2 Octopus bimaculoides | reverse complement strand
ATATATATAGGCATATGTATGTCTATCTATATAGGCAACATAGCAAATGGGGACAATTTAGCGACGGTAGGAATATAGGGTAAGTTCCAGCACTGCCGCGAAATCCTTTGACAGAAAGAAGTGAAAGGAAATGTTCATTTATGTAGGCAAATACACATCATGTCACAGACATCGCACACAAATATAGGTACGCTTGCATTCGCATATATCCTCACACATATACATTCATATACACACACACACACACACAC
>NW_026365909.1:0-689 GCF_001194135.2 Octopus bimaculoides | reverse complement strand
GAAAGGCAAAGTCGACCTCGGCGGAATTTGAACTCAGAACGTAACGAAGGGCGAAATAGCACAAAGCAGTATTTCACTTATTATTTACTTCAAGAGAAAAGGAATTAAAAATATTCAAAGTCAACCTCGGCAGGTTTTAAACAACACAAAATAAACAGGATCATAACTAAATATAGCAGACGGCAGTGCCCCAGCAGGGCCGCAGCTTTGAGCTGAATCTGATAAAATAACAATCACTTTGTCTGACACACCCTATAATTCAACACATTTGCCAGTCATTGAGCGTCTATTAAATGCTTTTATTTAACACTATTTTCTTTTCTTTAAGATATTTTATTTCCTGTATAATTCACGTATTTGAATATATTATGTATCTTAAAATTTCGTTCATGTTCATTTCCTAAATATGCATACCGCCATCTTCTTTTGTTAAATCGAATATTATTCTTATTGTTTTTATTATTATCATTATTACTATTGACGTTTTCGTAGACGCTTGAACAATCCAATTATTCTACTCTATATTATTCTATTTCATTCTATTTTATTTTTCGAAGACCGAATTTTGTTCATAATTTATTTTTATGTTGTTCATCTTTCGTAATCGTATAACTTCGCTTTTTTTAATTATTCTCTGTACTCACTTTTCTCTCTCGATATACGAGTGTACATATGTATATATATACATA
>NW_026365908.1:0-217 GCF_001194135.2 Octopus bimaculoides | reverse complement strand
ATCACATATGATTCGTCCCAAAGAATCAACCTTTAAATAAGAGTTTTGCTACGACTAGCGAAAGATATACGTTTCTTTCAGAAAGCTCCATACCAATTTCTCTCTATGCGGCATTCGCTGTTACTTTATGTGCAAGCTATGTGGGAAGACAGAATAAAGGGGCTTTTGCTACCTGATAATAGAATCGATAATCACTTGGTACACTAAAACCCATTTT
>NW_026365907.1:0-216 GCF_001194135.2 Octopus bimaculoides | reverse complement strand
TATATATATATATATATATAAATATATATGCATATAAGCACACTACATACGCACCTAAGCACATGTTGCATGAATAAAGCTTTTGGAGTCCTGAATGAACGCACAAAGTCAGACACTCTGAGTAGTTTCAAAGTATATCACATTTCCGAGAAACTTTTTCACATGTACTAAGTACATGTATGTATGTATGTATGTATGTATATATGTATGTATGTA
>NW_026365906.1:0-380 GCF_001194135.2 Octopus bimaculoides | reverse complement strand
TATATATATAAATAAATATGTATATAAATGTGTACATATATGCAAATATGTATGTATGTACATATCCATATACATGCAAGTATACATGCATGTATATGTGCGTGTGTGTGTGTGTGTTTGTGTGTGTGTGTGTGTGTGTGTGTGTGTGTGTGTGTGTGCCTATATATGTATATAAGACACTGAAATATATTTGTGCAGAAAGTATTAACAGCTATCAAGCTCGTACGTGCTTATATATTGCAATATATCATTTTAAATATCAACTTAAAGATAATTAAATATACATTCAGTAATATTCTTTCGTATATTCTTTTTTTTTGTTTTTGCTTTCTCGTATTTTCATTACTTGACATTTATGATAGAATTAAAGACATCAAATT
>NW_026365905.1:0-449 GCF_001194135.2 Octopus bimaculoides | reverse complement strand
CTATCTATCTATCTATCTATCTATCTATCTATCTATCTATCTTTCTATTTTTCTACCTATCTATCTATCTATCTATCATCATAATCATCTTCATTGACTTATAATTGTGGTCATGTGTTTTGTGTATGAAATAAGCAAAATATTTACATTGATATAAGTGTTAGATTAGACAAATAAAGAAAGATATAGCACTAGTCTGTTTTGGTAGTGAAATTTCCATTTGCAATTGTTATTGTTCACCTTAAAAAATGTGGGTATACTTTTTTATTCCCAATATACTTTCTCTTGTTTACATTATCTTTTCTAGCTAATTCTTCATGTCACTTTACACAATTCATTTCTTCTTTCTACATTTATTATATGCTTTTTGTTGCTAACACACACTCACACATACTCATGTATATATATGTATATATACATATGTGTATATATATATATATATATATATA
>NW_026365904.1:0-641 GCF_001194135.2 Octopus bimaculoides | reverse complement strand
GTGTGTATATATATATATATATATATATATATATATATATTCAGACACAAACACATATATACATATAAATACGCATATATATATGTATATACATATATATATGCATATATATATATGTGTGTGTATACGTATATTATTTTATGATAGAGAGGAAGTATATTTCTACTGTATAGATGTCACATGCATATTCTAAATTTCATTCATGAGTTTTTACATTTCATATATATAATATATCTATATTTAACGTATATCAATATATTTTCTATATTTACAATTTATCACATTTTGCATATATTTTATATAATTTATATCGACCCCGGTACATGAGTGGTACTTTATCTTATCGACCCACGATGATAATTATGTCGATGGCAACGACAATGATGATGATGATAATCATGATGAGGAGGAGGAGGGATGGGGAGGGGTAGGAGGATGGTGATGACGACAAGGAAACGATAATTCTTATGGCTGCGATGGTGATGGAGATGGTGAGAATGTGGGTTGGGAAGGAGAGGACGAGAGGAAGAAGGGAGGACGTTGAGGAAGAAGAGGACGGGAATGATAAAGAGGAAGGAAACGGAGGTGGGTGAAGAATAAAAAAGAAGAAGAAGAAGAAGAAGAAGAAGAAGAAGAAGAAG
>NW_026365903.1:0-374 GCF_001194135.2 Octopus bimaculoides | reverse complement strand
TATATATATATATATATATATATATATATATCATGTGCTGTTATTCGTATATCTTAGGTGAAGTTATTCGTATGCATATTCGCACAATGTGTGTGTGAGTGCACGCGCGTGTATATATATATATAAATCTATTCGATTGTGTACTTACATTACTCACATTCGAATCACTGTAAAGTTGAGTTGAGCGAGAATGAGCGAAATGCAAAGCAAGTTAGCAATAAAGAAGAGAAATAACAACAATGTCTTGCAATGAATATACAGACATATTAATGAAAATATGAAGGTGAAAGTGCTAATATTTTTTCTTTCTTTCTACTTTCTGTCTACATACATTTTTTTGAATTACAGAGAATAACTTATGACTACATACATAT
>NW_026365902.1:0-268 GCF_001194135.2 Octopus bimaculoides | reverse complement strand
CACAAATTTCTTCCATAAATCTTATTAACTCAATGTTATGTTCCAGGGATTTGAACCGTAATGGAATTAAAGAAATCGAGGCCGAAACCCTCCGAAATCTTTCCAGTTTAATAATTGTGTAAGTTGAATCAATCTACGTTCGTGATATTTTTTGACGATATCTTTCTGTATCTATAATGACTTTGTATAGATGCAATTCATATTTTGTGAATGCATGTGAATGTGAGTGTGGACCCATTTTTGAGATGTGAGGTATATGGGAGCGTGA
>NW_026365901.1:0-2014 GCF_001194135.2 Octopus bimaculoides | reverse complement strand
CATCATCATTATTTTCATATTTTAAAAAGGATTGACGTAACTCTTCACGAAAGCAAACAGTCAAGACGAAGAGCGCAATTCGATTGTAAGATATTTTATGAGTTGAACGATATTTCAACAGTACGTCTGTCTTTGTTAAGTTCAAAATAAGAAGTGATAAAAATTCAAAATTACAGAAATTTATACGTAAAGTATGAACGAGAGCAACCAACGTTCATACGCTGATGGTGTGACATCATCAGTTTTTAAGTTACAATTTTATAAGAGGCGAAAAGAAAAAGACAGAATATATAGGAAAAAGAAGACGACAGAAAAAAAGGAAAGAAAAAGAGAGAAAGAAGAATATTTAATCAAACAGTTTTGTATGAATTTGATATTATTCTCCTGTCATCTTATTCATTCCTCCAGGGCGTGATGTTAATAACCCGCAAACATATTTCTCTATTTCTCCTCATACATTCTGAGAAGTGAAAGTGAAGCAGATTCAGAATATTCTCTGAGAATATGCACTTTCAAGTCTTCTTCAAAATTGCAGCCGCTTGAAATGAACTGTTCAGCAAATTCTGTCGAACTACTGTTATTGTGGTTGACGTCGAATCTGTGCCCATTAAACCTTTTGTTTAATTGTTCTGTTGTAAAACCAACATAAATTAAGTTGTGTTTCGTGCATTCTGCAGCGTACACCAAATGGGGATCTTTACATGTTCCACCTTCTGTATAAATCATAACATTTCTGTTGTGATTTCTGCTGGAATTCACTTTACTCTTGTTGTTGCACAATGAACAGGGCTTACCTATCTTGCGTGTAGATACAAACACGTACGCCATTACACACATTTACACACACATTTACACACACATACACAAATATGATAGTTTTCGTTTCCGATTTCATTTACAAAGCATTGATTGACTCACGGCTATGGTAAAACGCGCTTGTCCATGACACAACGAATTGGCGCTGAGATCGAGATCAGTTGGTGGAGAATTGAACTTTATAATTGCAGAGCCATCGCTACGGCTTTTTGAACACAAACACTCATGCCTCCGTCTCTCTCTCTCTTTCTCTCTTTCTCTCTCTTTCTCTCTCTTTCTCTCTTTTTCTCTCTCCTTCCCTGTTTCATTTAGCTATAATTACAAGAGTGCTTCAGTGTTGCGACAACTATTATTATATGTATTTATCTATATAAACCAGTCAGCGACTATTTGAAACAGCTTTAATGATATGGACAAATCACGTGCATATATTTTTAGCCAAGTCTTTTTACGCTGGCTCTGTTCAGCTAGTGGATATAATGCGTATGTTATACACGAACAAAATTTTTGGTTACTCAGCTGTTCATCTGAATGCATAGAATTAAATAGATTATTTGAAAAACAAGTAAAAGTCAAATTATGAAAAACATCCAATCAAATTATCCTGCTTCAACAAGTCTCCTCAAATACATGCCTTTATAGCAAAACCGTTATCAACATCATTGTTTTAGAATCCTTTTTTTCCATGATATCAGGACTTCGATTAAATTTGTTGAAACAGGTTTTTGTGGCAGGGTGCTCTTACCTTCACTAAACCCTGTTTGCTTTTCATATAAGTCATGTTTTGCTAGTCTGCACGTCTGCTAGTCTATGCGGCTTTTGTTTACTGGGATCTTCAAATATTGGCAATAAAGAATATTATCAGCGTTCATTTTTCTTCTCAGTCAATTTTAATGAGGGTATGAACATACCAATCACATACACACTTAGATATACACACCCACAAGCACACATGCATACATATGCACACATACACAGGCATACATATATAATCGCCATATACGAATTCAATCCAGAATCTCCGGTTACACTTGCCCATGCAGAGAAACTGATCAGGAAATAACTTAGGTGAGAAAAATACTTCGTAACTATTTGGCCATGCTTTTATAACCATACTGACATAAAAAGTGATGATGATTATTATATATATGTGTGCATATATGAACACACACACACATATATGCATATATATATTACA
>NW_026365900.1:0-324 GCF_001194135.2 Octopus bimaculoides | reverse complement strand
CGACATCAGTTCCCCAGATTTTCTCCAGAAAATTTTCGAGATTTGATGTCAAAACCCGGAAAAAATTTTGAGGAGGGGGCATTATAATGGCGTAGTTTTTTTAGCTATTCTTCACGTATTGTTTATACTATAAACATTATCATATACAATGTAATCATTATAGACACTGAATCATCATACTTGGATGTCGTCGAAGAATCTAATCATATGCAATGTAATCATTATAGACACTGAATCATCATACTTGGATGTCTTCGAAGAATCTAATCATATGGAATGTAATCATTATAGACACTGAATCATCATACTTGGATGTCGTCGAAG
>NW_026365899.1:384-857 GCF_001194135.2 Octopus bimaculoides | reverse complement strand
GCTCCAGCATGGCCACAGTCAAATGACTGAAACAAGTAAAAGATTATATAATCTATAGCGGTAAGAGTAAGACCACATGCATTCCTAAATTATTGGACTAGGTATCATTGACACAGCTGCAATAGGAAGGCTAAGATATGATACTTGAATAAAGTAGTCGAGTTAATTGCTCAATACATGCATATATAACATACATACAGGCTTACATACATACATACTTACATACATACATACTTAACATACATACGTAACATACATGCATACATACACACATGCATAACATGCATACGTACGTATATACATACATATTTATAATAATTAAATAATAGAAGAGACATACATGCATACATGCATAACGTACATACATAGATCCATAACATAAATACATACATACATACGTACCTACATACTTGACATACATGCATACATACATACATAATACATACTTACGTACATACATACAAAACATACAT
>NW_026365899.1:0-256 GCF_001194135.2 Octopus bimaculoides | reverse complement strand
TACATGCATACATACATACATACATACATACATACATACATACATATCTGGGTACATTCCTTCCTCCTGTATATTTAGATAACCTTAATAAGTTTGTAATCAGTTGTGAGCAATGTGAATAACTACATATCTAAATTAATGCATCGGAGTACATCTTGTGCCGTTCATGTGTCTAGTTAACATTTACTTAATATACACTATATGTATATATGGATTGATAGATAGATAGATAGATAGATAGATAGATAGATAGATA
>NW_026365898.1:0-488 GCF_001194135.2 Octopus bimaculoides | reverse complement strand
AGATGCAGCAATAGATTACACTATAGTTCAGATCACAATCAAGTGGAAGTCTGGGAGTAAACAGAAGTTTTTATTCAAGTGATGGTGGTGGTGTGGGGGAAGAGATTGTGCATGGGTGAGATGTTTTATCAAATAAGAGAAATGGCGAATGCTTTTTGTTATATAGCAGTATTATCACAAGAGTGACATGATGTAAATAAATGTAAACAGTCAGTTACCTTTTAATATAGATTGTTTTGTAGCAAGTAGTTATGTATGTATGTATGTATATATGTATGTATGTATGTATGTATGTTCCTGTACGTGAGCATGTGTATTTGTCTATATCTCCGTGTATATATAAGTACATGCTTGTGTGTGTGTATTCATATAGACGTACATACACACATATGTATGCACATATACACTTGTACAGACACATACACACATGCATATAATGTACATACATATACACAGCCACACAAACACTCACTCATACACACACACAC
>NW_026365897.1:0-873 GCF_001194135.2 Octopus bimaculoides | reverse complement strand
AAAATTAGTTACAAGACTAAAAGAAAAAAATAGTTTCCAACTAATAGATTGAAAATGATACAAGAACAAAACTGTTGTGAGATTGAATATGTCAGTTTGATGCAATGAGATAATAATGTCACCTGATTATGGGTTGTGGTAAGTTTGGCTGGTTAGCAGCCTGTAGAGACTAAATAGTATCTTCATACAGGACTTAGTGCTAAATTTGCTGGCAAACTACTTCCCAAGTTTCTGTTTGCTTGTAACATTGCCATCTTTTATAAAAAAGAATGTAAAGAATTAGTTCTATTTTTTATGTTAACTTAGAGACTAAATAATTGTCAGAATATTTCGCTTGTTTTGATAACAATTGTTATTAGTTACTCTTCGAAAGAGAAACTATACTCCCGGTTTTCACAGCATTTCACAGTGAAGTTTATGGAGATGATATTGAGTTTGAAGTTGTACAGATGTAAAAATAATGGTGACAGTAAATAATGGTACAGTAAAGATTTAGTATGACATGAGAATGAAACAGTGATTTATTTTAGCCAGTGTGGATGGAGTCCTGCTAACATACAAACATGGATAGAAAGTGGAGAGGGAGGTAAATTAAGGGGATGTCATACAGTTGACAAATTCAGAGGAGCAGATGAGACAAAATAATACAGTATGTCACTAAATGGATATAGTGTGATGATAAAGGCTTGTTTATCAGATGGATGATCATGTTTGTATGCAGATTACATATGGCTATGCTATCATAGATGTGCTGTTGTGGTGGTATTTAGCCTGATTAAGCAGACCTATGATAAAAAGCTTTCCAAATATGACTATCCATCTTGTTTTCAGGATCAGTGTACCTAGGACTACACTACTGATTTTGTTGCCCCA
>NW_026365896.1:0-336 GCF_001194135.2 Octopus bimaculoides | reverse complement strand
ATATATATAGATGGAGATACAACCTGGTGTACAGGTTGCCTCCACAAAAGAAATTTTTATTCACAATATGGGCGAGAGCACACCACTAGGCCATGAATGACATCACTGGAATGCAGGACGCACCCATCTCTGCATCGGTAGACTTCATCAGCTACCTATAGCATGCCACATTGTCTATAAGGGAGATTTCTTTCCTCGGGACGACGTGTGCATCGCATTGGGTTTCCATGCTCGAATGTATACGAACATGAGAACATGATACATATATACGTACAAAACTATAAGAATCGTTCAACGCTGCTTAGTACGCTTTAACACACATATCACACACACACA
>NW_026365895.1:0-276 GCF_001194135.2 Octopus bimaculoides | reverse complement strand
ATACATACATACATACATACACAAATATGTATGTATACATATATCGTTGCTATTATGTTAAACTGTCGTATGTCCAAATTTAGTCTTTTTTTTTTCAATATTTATTTTTGCTTGCAATAGCCGGTTCTTTTGGTCAAAGTATCATATCTCCAGCTGCTTCAGATACCAAAATATCAAGAATTTTCAAAGTGTAATACAACGATTTTGCTATGGTGAAACTTTTTTCCGTTTTCTGAAAAAGCAACGTTTTGGATTTACGACACTTTTGCATAATAG
>NW_026365894.1:0-261 GCF_001194135.2 Octopus bimaculoides | reverse complement strand
ATATATATGTACATACATGTGTGTTGTGTGTGTGCATATGTATTTATATATATATGTACATACATGTGTGTTGTGTGTGTGTGTCTGCATATGTATATATACACACATACATGCATATGTATATGCACTTATATAAATATGTAGACATATATTTATATACATGCATTATAATACATATATATATACATATGTATATATTTATGTACATACAGTATATACACAGACACACACATGCATAGGCATGCACACGCACACACACAC
>NW_026365893.1:0-233 GCF_001194135.2 Octopus bimaculoides | reverse complement strand
TATATATGTATATATGTATATATATATACGTATATATATGCATATATATGTATGCGTATATATATGTATATATATATGTAGGCATATATATAAATATAGGGATGGTATTAGTAAAATACCGTCACGAGTGGCAAGCGAATTATCAGCCGTAGGGTAAATTAATAAAATATATACATACAATATTAGATATATTTAATTATATATAAAGGGCATTAACTGTGTATTAATGTCTC
>NW_026365892.1:0-211 GCF_001194135.2 Octopus bimaculoides | reverse complement strand
AGAAACACGTGCCACCATATGCACTCTCGTAACATGTCTTTTTAGACCTCCACCTGAGAGACACACCCTTCCACATTTTACACACGTTCTATTCTGAATTTTAATAGCCACATGATTGTTTATCGTGGGTCGAGATCTATGAGAATTTTGATGCTCACCAGGCCTGCACTTTATATATTATTTATATTATTCTATGATCGAATGCCACGCA
>NW_026365891.1:0-409 GCF_001194135.2 Octopus bimaculoides | reverse complement strand
TATATATATACAAGTATATATAAATCTATGAATAAGAAGTTATAAGCATATATATATATAAACATATTGTGTTTAAATAATCTTTGGCAGCTCATAGAACAGTCACCAAGTTTGGCATAATTTGGATGGCTTCCACCTTAATTTTAAACCATGTGCCGGACTAAACGGACTAAACACAGTAAAAGTGAGCCTCGGAATACTCCAAGAACGTGAATGTATTTATCAGCAGCGTCATTATCAGCATAACCATCACCACCTGCATCCCCATCACAATCATCATCATCGTTGCCATCATCATCATCGCCATCCTTGCAGCCATTATTTTCGGATATGTCTACGCCATGATTGTCTTCGTCGTTCCATCATCTTCATCACCATCGTCATCATCATCATCATCATCATTATCATC
>NW_026365890.1:0-376 GCF_001194135.2 Octopus bimaculoides | reverse complement strand
CTGTAATTAGCAGAACCATATGCACGCGCACCCATGGCGGTGGGCAACTACGTATACAATTCTGATAATTGCTGCTACATTACAAATCAGGCTGAAGAGGAATAGACAAATGGTAAGAATTTGTTAAATCCGAAACCTGGTTCCTGTTTAATAATGATTTTTTTAGGTGATTTTAAATGTCTTGCCCACTCACGTTTTTGGTATGCTGCTATATTTCATGTTGAGAACTTTTTAGGTCTTAATAGACACAAAATGTGATCTATTTCTAGCGCATTAATTGTCCACGTTAGTGGTCGACGTTATTTTTAAAATATACATATATATACATATATATATATCCATACATATATATATATATACATATATATATATATAT
>NW_026365889.1:0-280 GCF_001194135.2 Octopus bimaculoides | reverse complement strand
ACTCGGAATCTTGGGGTTAGTAGCCCGCGCTCTTAACCACTACGCCATAGATGAGAGTACGGACATCTCAGTGACACAAATCTTTGCAATGTATGTATATAAGAGAATATATATATATATGAGTGTCTGTGTATGAGTATGGGAGTCGCTGTGTCAGTATTAGTTTTGCTGTTGCTGTAAATATTGATAGTAAGACTGATTTGCACTTGGTGCTGTTTGATTTCATTATATTCCTACAATTCTATTTTATTTTATTGTATCGTTCTTATTTTTTTCCTTC
>NW_026365888.1:0-243 GCF_001194135.2 Octopus bimaculoides | reverse complement strand
TATATATATATCGTCGTCGTCGCACTCCGTCGGTCACGACGACGAAGGTTTGATCAACAAAACAGCCTGCTCGTGAAATTAAGATGTAAATGGCTGAGCACTCCAGAGACACGTGTACCCTTAATTTTGTTTTGGAGAGATTCAGCGAGACACAGAGTGTAACAAGGCTGGCCTTTTGAAACACAGCTACAAGAGAAACAGGAAGAAAGAGTGAGAGAAGGTTGTGGTGAAAGAGTACAGTAG
>NW_026365887.1:688-1067 GCF_001194135.2 Octopus bimaculoides | reverse complement strand
ATATATATATATATACATATATATGAGTGCACTTATGTACGCCCTGAAGTATTCCGATACCGTGAAATATACTAGATGATTCAGAATACTGACTTCTCAAATTTATTCTCTCCTTTTTGGTCTTATATATGTGTGTGTGTGTGTGTATGTGTGTGTGTGTGTGCGCGCGCGCGTGTAGTAGATAGACAGCCGACAACTGATGAAGGGTAATTTTTCTCTGTTAGCCTGTCTTTTTTTCCCATTTTTTCTCGTCCTTTGTGTATTTCACTCGTTTTTCCCTCGTTTATTTACGTATCTCACTCATCTTTACCCTGTACTTACTGTCCACGTCTTGTATCTATCTCTCGTGTGTATGTTATTTGCACTGTTGGTGACGTCC
>NW_026365887.1:0-678 GCF_001194135.2 Octopus bimaculoides | reverse complement strand
AAGAACGTATTGAATGTAGATGAAATATTGAGTGTTCAATATAAAGGATCAAATATATAAATATAAATATATAAAGGCTGGGGAAAACGGCCGTCGAAACAATTGTCATGCTTCTAACTGCTGCCATTGAAACACTTGTCTTGCTCTAACTCCTACCAAGGACGCTGCTATGAGCAAAAGAAAAGTTCCAGAGTGGTTTTTCACGATTTAAGAAGAGTCACTTATCGCTTGAAGACCAATGAACGAAAGCATCATGAAAATTCACTGACAATTTGACGAACTTGTTAATATGACTTGTGTGTCCTGGAGATCCTAATGATGACGTTTTAGAGATGAATTGCGAATGAAAAGTGTGAAAGCAAAATTTGTGCCTCACTTGCACACAGAAGATTAAATGTTGTCACGACTGGGGGCACACCAGGAACTGAAAGAAAAATTGGAAATTGAGATCCGGACCATTTTTTCGAAGGTCATCACTGACGACGAAAGTTGGTGCTACGGAATTTGCAGATGTGGAAGAGGTAAAGAAGAAAACGACAGTGGCGTTAAAAGGCATCACTTTGCAAGAGTTCCGGCACTGCTTCGAACAGTGGAAAACACGTCTGGGCTGATGTATAGCTTCGAATGGTGAATGCTCTGAAGGCGATAAAAGCGTAAACATGTAAAACTAAGTGAAGA
>NW_026365886.1:0-626 GCF_001194135.2 Octopus bimaculoides | reverse complement strand
GTGTGTATGTATGTGTGTGTGTGTATGTGTGTATTTTCATGAGCGCCATGGTGAGAGTATATGTATGCAAATTACCAGACAACAAAGGAAAGAGTACTTGGTACATGATATAGAGAGTTTTACTTCAATTAATCTTCACACACACACGCACACACATGCATACATTGTCATCATCATAATCATCAAATATATTTTGCTAGTAACTTTTTCTTTGATGCCTGTAGAATTGAAATGTATATATATATACTCAACATGTCTGACACCCATCCATCTATCTACCAACTTAGCCAGTTCCCTGCCTACCTACCTATCTACCTACCAACCTACTTGAATGAATGAATGTGTGTAAATATGCATGTATGTAAGCAAGTAGATATGCATATACCTACGTACCTATGTATATATGTGTAGATGTTTGTGCTTTTCAACTTGACATTGCTGATAATTGTAAACAAGTGTCACTGTCATACAAGCAGTGTTATTCATTTCCATTTGTATGCATGTATGCGTGTGCACACACACACACACACATACACTCACACACATACACTCACACACATACAAGCACTCACACTCTCACTCTCTCTCTTTCTCTCTCTCTCTCTCCCTCTTTCTCTCTCTCTCTC
>NW_026365883.1:0-861 GCF_001194135.2 Octopus bimaculoides | reverse complement strand
AGCACGCTATAAAAATAAAACTACTGAATAATAATAATAATAATATTAATTGTTTCTTTATTGGCCACCAGGGCCGGACACAGAACATAAAGGACGATACACAGACGAGGGGGACAGTGAGGTTAACGTGTAAACAGCAAAACACAACAAATAACAATTAACACCAAGAGATGACCAAAGCAACCTGACGATAATAATAATAATAATAATAATAATAATAATAATAATAATAATAATAATAATAAGAAGAAGAAGAATAATAATAGCAACAACAATAATAATTACCCTTTCTACTGGAGGCACAAGGACTCAAATTTATGGGGAGGGGGGACTAATCGATTACATCGACCCCAGTGTTTCACTGGTACTTAATTTATCGACCCCCTGATAGGATGAGAGGCAAAGTCGACCTCGCCGGAATTTGAACTCAGAACGTATCGACGGAGAAAATACCTCTAAGCATTTCGCCCAGCGTGCTAACGATTCTGCCAATCACCGTTTATTATTTATTATTATTATTATTATTATTATTATTATTATTATTATTATTATTATTATTATTATTATTATTATTATTATTATTATTATTATTATTATTATTATTATTATTATCATTACAACAACAACAACAAAATCCTCGTTGCTATACTATTTGTCTTCCTACAGTTGGTTTCCATACTGTTCGTTTGCTGTTTGTTCCCATAGCAACTTCCAAGTCGGTTTTTAAATATGTCGTTGTAATGTACCCTTTCTTTTTCAGTTAGCCTTGTGGCAAATAGATAAACTAGTATTACTATAATGACGCTGCGGATTATACACACACACACACACACACATATATATATGTGTGTGTATATATAT
>NW_026365882.1:0-310 GCF_001194135.2 Octopus bimaculoides | reverse complement strand
TGTTGATTGTAATGATACTTTCTTTGATGAATAAAATTTCCAAATAGTTGAAATATCTTGTGATGAACTTCTCGATTCAAAAGGTTGCTTCCTTTTAACTCAGCCTAATATATATTTCTCTACTCGGCCCCTACAGCCTACCCAGACCTGTCATGTCTCTACTCCCCAGTGTCAAAATTATCATCACTATGGTATTTCTAGCACCCGTGTAGATTCCCTGGCTAGTATACCCTTCTCCCTCAGTTGTTACAGATGTAGCATGCCTCTTCCTTTTGAATCACTGAATGCAAGCATGACATTATCCTTCTGC
>NW_026365881.1:1891-2568 GCF_001194135.2 Octopus bimaculoides | reverse complement strand
TTTGACGTCTATCTTTAGCATATTAGGAATCCACTTTGGTGGTCATTCTTCTTAATTAGTATGTATAATTAAGGATAAATTATCAAGGTGGGTACCGTTAGAGCTCTCAGGTACATTCCCGATTACGGCTAACCACATCAAGCAGTAAGAAGCGCCAAGGATCACTCAGGGTGAACAATCCCAAAATGAATTCTTCTGATGGTTAAATCTGCGTTCGCTTCCCTGGATTATGAATATTTTCGGGAGTTTAAATACAAAAGCAATTACAGAGAGTACGGAGACCGGTACATATTCAAATTTTTCCTTTAATTTAAGTTAATTATACGGTTTAATTAGTTAGTCGAGCTAAATAATTATACTGCGAAATGAACTGTTTAATTAAAACAAAAATTTGAGGTGCACCGGTCTCCGTACTCTCTGTAATCGTTTTGGATTTATACTCACGTATACATACATGTGTTTGAGTGTGTGTGTGCATATTATATACATGCATTTATACAGATATATATATAATACATGCGTACATACATGCATTTATAAACACATACACATAATTGAATATATATATATATATATATCTTTTTAGAGAGATACATAAATATTGATGTGTATATTTTTTATGTATGTATGTGTCTATCTATCTATTTATCTATATACCTCTCTTTCTCTCTCTTACA
>NW_026365881.1:0-1289 GCF_001194135.2 Octopus bimaculoides | reverse complement strand
ATATATATATATATATATATATATATAATTCTTAAGCTTGAATATGGTTGATAGGAGACTGGGAAGTTTCGGACGCTTATGCCATCGTCGGATGATGACTTGACTGATCGATAATATTCTTATTTGAGAATAATGAATGTGTATTCTACAGACGTATAAATTAATGTCAAGTTGTTTTTTCAATTATAACTGAACATAAAAACAAATTATAATATATATATCACAATTAGAATTAGATATTAGAATTTTCTTAGTGTTGAATAACATTTCAATAAACTATATCTCTGTTATTTGTGATTTTATATACTCTTTATCGTTTTCTATTGTATCGTACTAGTTAGTCTTTATGTTTTGTAGAATAATTATTTGAATCCATATTTTGTGACTTTATATATATAAATAGGTTTATTTATTTGTGCAGCTGAAGATAGCATTGCATTTAAATTGATGTAATGATTGCATTGTTCAATGAGACGAAGCCGCTTGAAACGGTCGTACTGCATCACTAGTTGATATCCAGTTGCTTATTTTGATTTTATACACACACACACACATATATATATAGACGCACGTGTGCATGTTTGTGTGCATATATGCACATGCACATACATATGTGCATATATGCACACAAACATGCACACACTCTCTCTTCTCTCTCTCTCTCACACACACACACAGATGCAAACACAGTAACACACAGATGCATAACTTTTTAAATGAAATTTTGCCGATACGTCTTCGAGAGTGTAGATTACAATTATGCTGATAAAAGAATAATAATAACAATGATAATAACAACATCAACAACAACATCAACAAAAACAACGACAACGATTTAATAAAATAAATATACAAAAATTTGAGGTCCTTCTCTCTCCCAACTGAGTGACTTTATTTCCTCATAAATCTCTTTCAAAGTCGCATTTTTAGATAACATTTGTTAGAAATACGTTTCCGACATTGACGATTACAACTATATTGATAATGTTTAGAAAGAAATTATTTAGAATGGTATCGGTTCGGTTTACTTCGACCTCGCCTCCTAAACTTTGCTATCACCAATTTCCCGTAAGCTTACCATTTTCACTTTTACTTATGTACTTATCTATTTATTTAGTTAGTTAGTTAGTTATTATTTGCAGGTTGTTGTGTTTGGAATATCAGCATTATGTAATCTACACTCTCGAAAATGTATTTCAGCCAAATAGCATTTTAAAGAGAGTTACCTGGATATAAACATAGGACGACAACCTGTAGTATATATATATTTATATATACATATATATATA
>NW_026365880.1:0-309 GCF_001194135.2 Octopus bimaculoides | reverse complement strand
AGTGTTATTTGTAGTGGTAGTTAACGCTTTAGTCAAATTATGTGTTCGTAGTCTTGTTGTACGTAGTTGTGATTGCGGTTGTGCCAGCAGATGTAGTGGTAGTGTCGAAAGTATGTATGCTCTTGTGGTTGCTGTTGTTTGTGGTGGTGGTAGTGAGACTGGTAGTTAGCTTATAATTAATGTTGCTTATTGACAATGAAACAGCTGTTGAGCACAATTAAATTAAGAAATATATGCACAACTTATAATTTTCTCCTTCAGTTTAAGTATGTTGTACTAATCGATTGTTTTAGCTGACTCTTTGTGTGT
>NW_026365879.1:0-202 GCF_001194135.2 Octopus bimaculoides | reverse complement strand
AAAGAGAGAGAGAGAGAGAGAGAGAGAGAGAGAGAGAAAGCACGTCCGTTCATTTAAACGTCCATGTAGGGAATGAAAGTTGGGCGATGGTCACGTGTGAGCAGCGATATATATATATATATCCTTTTACCTGCACCCATTTATTGCACTTAGTAAAAACACTAGTGTAATAATAACTGGGTATCCTTCCGGCAGTATATTG
>NW_026365878.1:0-328 GCF_001194135.2 Octopus bimaculoides | reverse complement strand
TATATATATATATATATATATAGATACACATATATATATATATGTATACATATATACATATACATGCATACACACACTTAAATTATATAATTTGATGTATATGTACATGTGTATACATATAAATGTATATTCATGTGTGTGTGTGTGTGTGTGTGTGTAAATGGATTGATGTAGAGGCTCCGCCGCTGACTCGTAACACTCAAGTAATCGGAGTACTAAGCAACAACTCTTCTTTCATTAGCTTTCATCGTACCTGTGCTTGTTGTCTGCAATATGTAATTATATACTTTTAAGGTACACGTGCGTTAACGGTCACACGCATGCGCAC
>NW_026365877.1:2561-3093 GCF_001194135.2 Octopus bimaculoides | reverse complement strand
CACTACCTCCACCATCATCACACCACCGTCACCACCGCCACCACCATCTCCCTCTGTTTGCTGCTATTGAAATCCTGGTCAGCCTTCATTCTGCATTGCTGTGATCAAATCCATTCCAATTGTGACCATCAACTTACGTTTGTTTCTTTGTAGAAAGAACCTGTGAGGACATTAATCAACGATTCCTTTTTTCGTAAGAATTTAGTGTATCATTTCAGGGGAGGCATGGTGACCATTTCTAGCACGTCGATTGACTACGTAGAGGCTCACCCTTCAAATCCAGAAGACCTCGTTTTAGCAAGTGATGCAAGAATGGTTGTTGAGAAAAACGTTATCATAGGTATGGCTGCTTGGTTAATAAGATCACATCGACAATCCCATGATTCCGAGTTCAGTTCCACTTGGAACACCTTGGATAAGTGTCTTCCGCTATAGCTCGAGCTGATCAATGTCTTGTGAGTGAATATGGTAACTTCGTGGAAGCTATTCGTACATGCGTATGTACATATGTGTGTGTGCATTTGTGTGTGTG
>NW_026365877.1:0-1871 GCF_001194135.2 Octopus bimaculoides | reverse complement strand
GACCCCAATTTGACGCTTCTTTGAATTTAGTAAAGGTTAAAGGGTCATGAATGACTATGGGATTGCACCTAGAAAGTTACCCCCTGAGACACAAGTCCGGGCAAGTTTGTTTATGGAAGACCACCAGTCGCCCCTTCATGCCAGCCTCCCCTCTCCACGCTAGTGATGTTATCCAAGGGAAAGGCAAAGGCCGATACAGCTTGGCACCAGTGATGTCGCAACTCATTTCTACATCTGAGTAAACTGGAGCAATGTGAAATAAAGTGTCTTGCTCAAGAACACAACACACGGCCCAGTCAGAGAATCGAACTCATTGCCTCATGCGCCTTCACTTGAATTTGGTTAACAATTAGTAACTGACCAGTTATGAACGCTCGTTTCACTCGATCTTTTCACTCCCAATGGGGCATGACCATCAATGACTTTTCTCCGCAGTTATTGACTTGAGGCTGTCTATTCCCCTTCTCTCCAGTTGGATCCCTGCTTTTTCACCACTGCTTCAGTATCCTGACTCCAGCTATTGTTAGGGTGTCCTCTCTTCCACCTGCCTTATGGACTACTGGTCAGAGCCTGGTTTATAATGCAAGATGTTGGTCACATTTTCGATTTTGAAACACAGTGTCATATGTTTCTCTGAAGAGTGGGTAGGGGCTTTCCCTCCCAGTTCTTGTTGGTTTTAAACCGATATCGATGCTGCTGAATTCTTTCTTTCTGTATTTTTTTTTCCTAGATAGGTATGTTAGTCCTACGCAGACCCATTTTTACCTCTGAGGAGCGGTGGCCCAAGTTATTCTAGTTTTTATTCTTTGACCTTTCCACCATGGGAGGCTCTTCCGGGAGCTTACGTTCCGCTAGCTTAAGTTTCATGCTCATTAAAGCGCACAAAACCGCACTATAACAAAGACTGAACCTTGTAGGTGATAACTGACTAATAGGTATGCAGTTTACTTATGTCTTGACAGACATTCTCTAGAAATTTATTAATGTTCTGACAGACATTCTCTAGAAATTTACAAATTTTTTGACAGACATTCTCTAGAAATTTACTCTATGTTTTGACAGACATTCTCTAGAAATTTATTTATGTTTTGATAGACATTCTCTAGAAATTTGCCTTTATTTTGACAGACATTCTCTAGAAATTTACTAATGTTTTGAGAGACATTCTCTAGAAATTTGCTTTTGATTTGACAGACATTCTCTAGAAATTTACTTATGTTTTGACAGATATTCTCTAGAAATTTACAAATGTTTTGACGGACATTCTCTAGAAATTTACGAATGTTTTGACAGACATTCTCTAGAACAAGACTGTGGAGTACTTTTGATGAATCTAGAATCTGGGTATAGAAGATGAATTTTCTGAAGCATTTAACCGTAGTTATTCTTTTTCAGCGTGATTTTCGAAAAGATATTTATATTAGCAGGGCAGCTGACTATTATGACGGTACATATATATTTTCTGTTCCAAATACTGATATCTGGCCTGTTAGGTTTGCACATGATAAGAGCTTTGATGGGAATGTTTCACCAATATTCTTTGGGTTTATGTATGTATGTATGTATATGCAAGCATATATATGTGTTAAGTAATACAAACTACAAATTTTCAACCCTGCTAGTATTTTAGAGAGCAGTGAGTCCACGGTTAAAAAAAATTCTTTACCGACTTTTGGAAAAATAAAAGTAGTTGATTAAAACGGTGGCCGATGGCTGTTCAAAAGCCGGAAAAATTGAAATAACTATGACGAGAAAACAGCATGTTTTCTTACTTTATATATAATTATATTACTCTACGTTTTCTTTTATTGAGTCGTATGTATTTTTCGATACAGTAATCAAACTTTTCCCATAATATATATATATATATA
>NW_026365876.1:0-1072 GCF_001194135.2 Octopus bimaculoides | reverse complement strand
CTTTTTGATGCAACTCTACTCTATACTGTTTTCTCCTCCATCCTTCTCTAATTCCCCTTTTCTCCCCTTCTCCGTTTTCTATCTGTCTCTCTCTCTCTCTCTCTCTCTGTCCTCCTCTTTATCTTTTTCCCTCTCTCGTTGCTCACACGTGACCATTGTCCAGCTTTCTTTTCCGCACGTGATCATCTTTCTTTTCCTACTCGACGTTCAAAGGACTGGACGTCTTCTGTCCCTCTCTTCTATTTTTTCTCTTTTCAAAGAAAATATTTCTTCCAGCGTTCACTATTTTTCCCTTCATCCATGTTTGTTTTTGCTTCGTTTCCTAGTATGTCTCTACTGTCCTGTTTTTGTTCCCTACTTTGACCCTCCATCATCATCATCATCATTATCATTTAACGTCTGCTTTCCATGCTAGCATGGATTGGACGATTTGACTGAGGACTGGTGAACCAGGTGGATACACCAGGCTCCAATCTGATTTGGCAGAGTTTCTACAGCTGGATGCCCTTCCTAACGCCAACCATTCCGAGAGTGTAGTGGGTGCCTTTACGTGCCACCGGCACGAAGGCCAGTCAGCGGTACTGGCAATAGCCATGCTCAAAATGGTGTATTTTACGTGCCACCTGCTCAGGAGCCAGTCCAGCGGCACTGGCAACGACCTCACTCAAATGTCTTTTCACGTGCCACTGGCACAAGTACCAAGAAGGCGATGCTGGTAACGATCACTCTCAAATGGTGCTATTTACGTGCCACTGGCACGGAAGCCAGACAGCTGCTCTGGAAACGATCACGCTCAAACGGTGCTCTTAGTGCTCCACTGGTACAGATGCCATCACGATTTCACTTTCACTTGCCCCAACAGGTCTTCGCAAGTCGAGTTTAGTGTCCAATGAAGGAGAGGTTGGCATGGGTGCCAGTCGTTGAATTTAGTTCGATTTCGATTTCACTTGCCTCAACAGGCCTTCGCAAGCGGAGTTTAGTGTCCAATGAAGGAAAGGTACGCATAAGTGAACTGGCTACACCCCTGGCAGAGGCCTTAGATTTTGGTCTCACTTGGCTTGCCGGGTCTTCT
>NW_026365875.1:0-551 GCF_001194135.2 Octopus bimaculoides | reverse complement strand
TCACCGCGCGCACCGCCACTTTCACCTTGCTCTCCGCCGCCGCCACCATCGCGCACCACCACCGCCTCCACACCAAGCGAGTCCTTAATTCCCCTTCATTGTACGCAAAAGAGAAACAATGACTGTCCATTTTAAAGTTCATTGATCCCCGTGGGAGAAGAGAAAATCCTCCAACGAAAGTTACGGAATTTTTTCTATTTCTCACTTTCAGTTTTGTTTCTGTTTATTTATTCTTTAACCAATTATTTTTAACTCGTTCAACTTATTAAAACTACTTAGCGTTTATTTACTTCCATTTATGGCCTTCATTATCCTTTGTGCTTATTTCAAGTTTAAAGAGATTGTTAGCCACGGCAACGAAATTATTTTGTCATAACGAATAAGTTTCTCGAACGAGATCCTGTACTGCAGAACCAGTCGTATGACTCTGTGTGTGTCGTTGTTCGGTTTTATTTCAAGATTTCTTGCTAATAAAGAAAGATCTGGTTTCTAACCTAGATACAAGGCTCCTTCATTGGAATTTCAACAACATTAACAGGGTATTTTTGTAT
>NW_026365874.1:0-230 GCF_001194135.2 Octopus bimaculoides | reverse complement strand
TCTATTTTTGTGTCTCTCTATAATTATTACTTACATTTCTTATATATTTTATATATATTTTTTATATATAATATTTAATATTTGCACTGATGGGACCTGCTGATGGGACTGTACTGATAGGCTTCTATATTGTGTCTATGTATAAGCTTTTCACTTTTTTTACCTGGATTTTATATTTATATAAGTGTCACATATTTTCACAGATAAATTCCTCTATTTGCATAATATCG
>NW_026365873.1:0-288 GCF_001194135.2 Octopus bimaculoides | reverse complement strand
CCAGGGATTGCTAGAGTATTTTTGCTGTGTACTGGGTTGTCACCATCGTTATCATCCTCCTCCTCCAGTTGTTGTTGTTGTTGCTGCTCTTCTTCTTCTTCTTCCACCATTGTCACTGCTGATGTTCTCCAGCCAGATGTCTCCAACCCTTACCTTTTTCCAAGCAAGCTAATGTTTTCCACTTTGCTAGATACAATTTTTTTTCCATGGATGACTAGTAAAAGACAGCATCACTTGTACACACTATCAATATATGGTAAACAGTAAATGAATTTCATGCAAAGAAAT
>NW_026365872.1:0-295 GCF_001194135.2 Octopus bimaculoides | reverse complement strand
CACGTAGTAGGACTGAACCCAAAACCGCGTATTTCCAAAGTGATCTCCTTAACTACACTGCCATGCCCCACCTACGTGTAACTATTGCATATTTCGTTTACTTCAAGCATCAGATTGGATTATTTATGTTATTTTCCTTTGCTCATTTTTTTTATTAAGCAAATTAATACTCGTCAAAGTTAACTGTTAACTGCAACACTCTGTGTAAGTTTGATCTTTCTGTGAGGAGAGAATTATATTGTGGCCATGACTTTTATACAGTTTCCGAGCGCTGTAGGTGGTGGGGGTACGTAAG
>NW_026365871.1:0-251 GCF_001194135.2 Octopus bimaculoides | reverse complement strand
ATAATAATAATAATAATAATAATAATAATAATAATAATAACAATCCTTTTAACTAAAGGCACAAGGCCGAAAATTTGTGTGGGAGGGGAAATAGCTGATCACATTGGCCCCAGTGTTTCACTGGTACTTAATTTATCGTCCCTGCAGCCAACAATGAAACATGGCACCTATTCTGTGATTGCCTGGGGAGCAATTTGGAGCAATGGTTGGATCTTTTTTAAAACGGGGGCCACATTTTTCATTAACGAAAC
>NW_026365870.1:0-283 GCF_001194135.2 Octopus bimaculoides | reverse complement strand
AACCTCCATCTGATCCGCTACATCATGGACAGGGTAGTTAAGGAACCTGGAATGGGTGGGGAGCTGATCAATTTGGATCAATCAAAAGCCTTCGATAGGGTAGACCATCACTACTTGGAGGCTGTCCTCATAGCAGCTGGTTTCAGTCCCGTCTTCCGCGGTTGGATCGCTGCCTTATACAGCAGCATCCACTCGGTAGTTCGCGTAAACGGTCATCTATCCAGACCATTTGACATCATGCGTTCGGTTCGTCAAGGATACCCCCTCTCGGCCCTTCTGTATG
>NW_026365869.1:0-708 GCF_001194135.2 Octopus bimaculoides | reverse complement strand
CAAACAAATAAATAAATAAATAAATGACAATTGGTAAAAATAAATAAATAGAGAAATAAGAAATCAAGTGAAACAGTTTTAACCATAATTTATTAATTCTGTTATTGCCTTCGTCATTATAATAATAACTATTATAATCGTATCATTCTTATTCATGTTCTTATTCTTCTTAGAACCATTATTATTATCACTATTACGAACATTATCATCCATATCTTCATCATCATCAACATCATCATCATCATCATCGTTAACATCATCATCGTAAACATCAGCATTATCATCGTCATCAGAATCAGAACAACGTCATGCTCCTGTCACTCGTATTCTAGCACACCTCCAGTCTTCTTTCCTTAACATCATCATCATCATCATCATCATCATCATCATCATCATCATCATTATGATTATTATTATTATTATTATTATTATTATTATTATTATTATTATTATTATTATTAAAGAACCTCATCATCATCATCATCATCATCATCATCATCATCATCATAGTCTGCATCACCGTCATTATATTCTTCATTTTTACTTCCCTCTCCACGTCATTATTACCATTATCATTATTAATCATTATCAATTGATATTATAATTCATTATTATTGTTATTGTTATTATCATTATCATTATTATTATTATCTTTATAATTATCATCATCATCATTATTATTATTATTATTATTATTGTTGTTGTTGT
>NW_026365868.1:0-513 GCF_001194135.2 Octopus bimaculoides | reverse complement strand
TCGTTATCTCGTCCCAGTTCTTCTCCAGATAGATAGATAGATAGATAGATTTGTGCGTGGCTGTGCGGTAAGAGACTTGCTCCCCAACCTCATGGCTCTGGGTTCAGAGCCATGAGGGAAAGTTGTAATTTCAAATTTAGAGGAAGGCAGGTTAAGTAGTGGTGGACAGCAGGTTAGCATGAGAGAAAGAAAAATCTTTTTTTAATAAAAAAAATAAATAAATAAAAATTTTTTTTTTTAAATAAAATAAAGGAAATGGAAGGGCAATACCTTAAGGAGTTTTAGATACTTGTATTAATAATCAACATAGCAATATATATATAGCCAATAAGCCCCTTAATTGCAATTGTAGAATTAAAGCCCACTGTCCGGTATCTGGCCGTTGTTTAACCCATAAAGTAGTCTATAAATGTACAGTAACTACCCCAACTAATAATTACTTTTATGTTGGTTGCACAATCAGCCTTAAACAACGATTATATAACCATTTTTCTTCATTTAGACTTAAACATA
>NW_026365867.1:0-1221 GCF_001194135.2 Octopus bimaculoides | reverse complement strand
ACCGCCTTATTTCTTACTGAGTTGCAACCAATCAGCAGCTTTATATGCATGTGTGTGTTAGTATATAATCTATTAAGTTAATATTAGGTCCTTTGTTAGAGTTTATTACTAAATACACATATATGTGCATACTACCACACTATCACACACTCCCATGCTAAAACGCATACCTGCACATAACTCACCTGCTTCAAGGCATCTGTAATTATCTCCATCAAAACATCATGTTTCATAGAGTCGTAACACTTTTTTATATCCACTTTAACAAAATATAAAAACCTGCAAGAAATAAACACCAACAATTTAACGAATCATTATTGAGAAAGGTAGCAAGCTGGCAGAATCGTTAGCAGAATCGTTAGCACCCCCGGAAAAAAATGCTTAGCAGCATTTCGTCCGTCTTCATGTTCTGAGTTCAAATTCTACCAAGGCTGACTTTGGTGGAACACTAGATGTCCTCCTGTATGAGGAGGACCCCATCACTATCAACTTCTTTTTTTATGTGTTTCCAATTTGGAAGTCTACCACAAAGCAGAGCTGCCACCAATTGGGCTTGTGAGAGCATGGATCTACGTGTGGAAAATTCCTCTCCATGCATACTTGTTGGAAAGCTTTTATATGGCAGAACACAGAGTTTAAGATTTTGGCCAAGGTGTTAGTGAAAAGTTTGGTGTTTGTTGCTGGTAGTCTGGTTGGAGAGGGCACTTGCCCTTGGTAGTAAGGGACATCTTGAATGGGGTTTCTTGATTATCCATAGATGTCCTTCTGTATGAGGAGGACCCCATCACTATCACCTTTTTCTTTTAATTCTCTTACTGTCATATACTATGTATACGTCTCTTCTTTTAATGTATACCATGTATGCTATATTTTTCTAAATCCTTTCCTTATATGTAAATGCCCACACTTTATGTCTGTCTTTGTATTGTTCCCCTCATCCTTCGCCCTGGTGGCAAAAGAAAAGAAATCATCATCATTTTAAAAATTTTATGCTTGATTTCCATTTTATTTCATCTTCCAGCAGGGTCTCAACTAAAGACCTAAGACATCTATGTATTAAATGGAGAGAAACTTCCTGAGGTGAGCAGTTGATGTCAGCACAAATTTTTTAATCTAGTAGCAATCTACAAGGTTCCTGGCTTTCCTGAGGATCTGGTCAAAAATTATTATCATTATTATTATAGGCGCAGGAGTGGCTGTGTGGTAAGTAGCTTGCTTACC
>NW_026365866.1:0-256 GCF_001194135.2 Octopus bimaculoides | reverse complement strand
ATATATATATATATACATGTATGTATATATATATATACATGTATGTATATCTATATATACATGAATGTATATATACATATATATACATGTATGTATATATATATATATATATATATATATATATATATATATATATATATATATATATATATATATATATATATATATATATACATATATGTATACATATATATATATCTATATATGTATACATACATATATATACATATATGTATACATACATATATATATATAT
>NW_026365865.1:2681-3129 GCF_001194135.2 Octopus bimaculoides | reverse complement strand
TATCACTATTATCACTATTATTATTATTATTATTATTATTATTATTATTAGTTTGCTTGGTTATTGTTTTTATTGTTGTTATACAGCCCATCGTTGTTATGTTGTTAGTTCACTTGTTGATACAGCTGTAGTTGTTGTTGTTGTTGTATAAATCATTGTTGTTGTTGTTGTTTTGACTGTTGATCTTTCTACTGTCGGAATTCATAATTATTTGTTGTTGTTGTTATCGTTTGTATTGTGTTTTTCTTTATTGTTGTTTTAATGTTTGTTATTACTGTTATTATTGTTAATGTTTTTTTGGGGGGGTTTATATGATTAATTCATTGTTGTTAGTGTTGTTGATGTTGCTAATGTCGTTGATAATGTTCTTGTGGTTAATGTTGTTGATATTGTTCTTCGTGCAATTTTTATTGTTCTCGCAAATATTGTTCTGCCGATGGGGGGGGGG
>NW_026365865.1:1192-2240 GCF_001194135.2 Octopus bimaculoides | reverse complement strand
ATGATGATGATGACGACGACGACGACGACGATGATGATGATGATGATGATGATGATGTAGACGACGACGACGATGACGGTGATGATGATGATGATGATGATGATGATGATGATGATGATGATGATGATGATGACGACGACGATGATGATCATAGCGAACGTGATGATGATAATGGCGATAGTGATGTTGAGGATGATGACGATGATGATAACGATGATGATGATGATAGTTGTGATGACTGTCTGTTGTTGTTGAGGTGGTGATGGTGGTGGAGGTAGTAGTGGCAGCGGTGATGATGGTGATGATGGTCGCTGACTATAAGAAGGTGGGGGCGAGAGCTAACTGATGTGGCGATGGTCTTATTAATGTAAATGTTTGTGCTGATGATGGTGATGGTGGCAGTGGTCGTGGTGGTGATGGTGGTAACGGCGGCGGCGGTGGTGGTGGTGGTGGTGGCGGCGCCGGCTGTAGTGATGTGTTATTTTGTTACTAGTTTTGTAATGATTGTTGAGTCATATCTACCTCATCAGCATCATCATCACAACCGACAGTTGTTGTTGTTGTTGCTGTTTGTTGTTGATGTTGTTGCTGGTGGTGTTAGTTGTTGATCTTGTTGTTCTAATATTTAGGTCAACAGTAACAACAACAACAACAACAACAACAACAACAACAACAACAACAACAACAACAACAACAACAACAACATCAACAACAACAGACTGATAGTATCAATGCTGGAGATAAACAGGTGTACGAATGCCTACTCTCTCTCTCTCTCTCTCTCTCTCTTGTATTCTACCTCTAATTCAATGTCAATCTGTGTGGGTGTGTGTGTGTGTGTTTGTGTGAATGTGTGTGTGCCAGCGAGTGAACTTGCGTATACATACATTTATATGTACAAACACACACACACACAAACACACATACATGCACACACATACGTAAATATATGTGTTAATATGTATACTTATATATATACATATATGTATATACATACATACATACATACATACATATATATATATATATATATATATATATATATATA
>NW_026365865.1:0-577 GCF_001194135.2 Octopus bimaculoides | reverse complement strand
ACACACACGTACACACATATAGACAGATCTCTATAAATAAACAAATATACATATACATATATAAGTTAAAAGTTTTTGGGAGGTTAGCTTTGAAAGTTGCATTCCCTCGTGATCGGTAAAAATGTGCTTATTTTGGTAGTTTTGACTTATGAAGTCCCTCTAAGCGTGAGGCATTATTGTATAGTAATGCCCTTATATAAATTAATTATATACATATATATGTGTGTACATGTATATATATATATATGTATATACACACACACATATATGTATATACATCTATTTATTTATATAAATCTATATATATGTGTGTATAGTGCCTCAACAGAGAGTGAGATGTGGCTGACGGAGAAATCGCTGCTATCTCTAACCTAGATGTTTGCCAATGACATGCCCAAGGATGGCTGAAATAACGTGATCTGACAGACTAGGTGGTGACAGTGGAGGATTATCTCCTGCTAGCGATATATACACGGGTGCTAATATGCACCACAATTGCATTTGAGAGGTTATCCCATGGTGATCTTTGTTCTAACACAACATTCAATTCAATGTGGGGATAAATATTACTTTTATA
>NW_026365864.1:0-236 GCF_001194135.2 Octopus bimaculoides | reverse complement strand
ATGTATGTATGTATGTATGTATATGCGCATATATTTGTATATTCGTATGTACGCTTAGCTCTGTACATGCCTGTCTATGTACATATGCATCCATGCATTTATTATGTGTATGTGCGAATGCCTGCATGTATGCATGTGTAATATGAATATGTAAGTGTATATGTATGTGTGCATGTGCATAACATTTTTCTCACCTGTCTGTCTGTCTGTCTGTCTGTCTGTCTGTCTGTCTGTCT
>NW_026365863.1:0-201 GCF_001194135.2 Octopus bimaculoides | reverse complement strand
TGGTGTGTAGTATGTAGCTGTTAAGTGTAGAGTATAGGCTGTAGCATGTAGCTGTGTAAAAGATGTAGTGGGTAATGTATAGGCTGTGAAGGCACATGGTTCAGTGGTTAGAGTGTCAGGCTCAGTCATGAGATAGTGAGTTCAATTCCCAGACTGAGCTGTGTGTTGTGTTCTTGAGCAAAACACTTTATTTCACATTGC
>NW_026365862.1:0-519 GCF_001194135.2 Octopus bimaculoides | reverse complement strand
CCCACAAGGGGCTAAACATAGAGGGGACAGACAAAGGGATTAAATCGATTGTATCGACCCCAGTGCATAGCTAGTACTTAATTTATCGACCCCGAAAGGATGAAAGGCAAAGTCAACCTCGGCGGAATTTGAACTCAGAATGTAAAGACACGAAATACCGCTAAGCATTTCGCCCGGCGTGGTAACGATTCTGCCAACGTTTCTGCCAGCTCGCCGCCTTCGGATGTACATATATCATTAGATAGACAAATAGTTATTTCAAAATACGTAAGGATACTGCTAAATAGAGGGACACACGATAGTTAATTTATCACTTTTCTCTATTCATTATTTTTTTGATTGATCGATTGATTGGTTAATTGATTAATTGATTGATCGGTAGCTTGCTAGATTTTACAAAATACGAAACTAAGGATGTCAGGTAGCGAGAATATACGACAGTTAACTTGTCTTTTCCTCTTTTCTTCATCTATTTCTCAATTTAAGTATATCCTTTCAATTGTTTCAGTCATTTGACTG
>NW_026365861.1:0-238 GCF_001194135.2 Octopus bimaculoides | reverse complement strand
ATACATACATACATACATACAGACAGACAGACAGACATACGTTGATGTGTGTGTATGTGTGTGTGTCTAGGTATACGTACAGGTATAGGAATGCAAACAGGTGAAATACAACTCAAAATATGAGTATGTATTTTCTTATTCTTTTATTTGTTTCAGTATTTGATTGCGGACATGCTGGAGCACCTATGTAAACTTTTATTAGAATTTAGGAAAAGTAATATAACGAGAACTTTGTGCG
>NW_026365860.1:1067-2310 GCF_001194135.2 Octopus bimaculoides | reverse complement strand
TCTAATGTGTCGTATCTGACGTTGCGGGATCGAAATCAGAACCATTTGGTTGCTTAATGAACTTCCGTTATATATTTATTCAGCACTTCTTTCCACATGCGGCTAATAACGATAGCATCCAATAAACCTTGCATTTATTAACACTATAAGAAAGCATCTAATGTTCTCTGCCGTTTACTGTTCGCGAACAGTTTCAAATCATGATGACGTCAGCGTCGATAAAATAACGTGCCGGTAAAGTACTGTGGTCCGTGGAATCTTTTAATTCCGCCTATCAAAGTTATTTGTATAAAACGCCATGGAGAAGACAGATTTGTTAGCACGCCCGGCAAAGTGCTTAGCGATATTTCGTCCGTCTTCACGTTTCGAGTTCAAATTCCATCGAGTTCGACTTGCCTTTCATTCATTCCGGGTCGATGAAATAAGTATCTTGTGCTTTAGTAGAAAGGATTATTACTATTATTATTATTATTATTATTATTATCATCATCATCATCATCATCATCATTATTATTATTATTATTCTATTTTTAAAAAGATTTAAAAAGAAAAAAGGCAGCCTTTAGCACGATGGAGGAAATGCTTAGTGGTATTTCGCTCCTCGCTACGTTCTGAGTTCAAATTCTTGCCGAGGTCGTCTTTGCCTTTCATATTTTCGGGGTCGATAAATTAAGTACTAGTGAAACACTGGGCTCGATATAATCGACAAACCCGCTCCGCGAAAAATCCAGGCCTTGTGCCTATAGTAGAAAGGATTATTATTATTATGCTCATCATCATCAAGATTGTCATCATTGTCATTGCTATTCGTGCAATCTGCGCATGAATACATGAAACAAAATGTATTGACTGAAACATGTAGTTTCAAATAATCGCCATAAATATGGATTTATATACGTACAGACATATACATTCACGCGCACAGAAACACACACACATACACACACACACACATAAATATATATATGTTCTTTCAGTGATTTAAAAGGAATACACATCGTGGTCAATGATTAATATTGTTTGTTAGATTTTTAAAGTATTTCCTTATCACTTCTCTTAAGCTTCCTTAGAAGCATAACCATAATATTGCTAAATCCACTGAAGCTTCTTTTCTGAGCCTCACTTTCTGAAAGATATTTTGCCTTATTGCTTCTCAATTAATGAATGGCAAAGGTTGAGAGGAATGGTATGTTTGTGTGTTGTGTGCGTGTGTATATATATATATATATATATATATATATAT
>NW_026365860.1:0-895 GCF_001194135.2 Octopus bimaculoides | reverse complement strand
TACACACATATACGGGATCGGTGAATAAACTGTTGTCTAAATTACGAAAAATTAATATAACACTGACATCTCATTTTAACAGATATTTTTACTAAAATTACGCAGAATTATCTTGGAATACTAATGAGTAAATTTATTCAATAAAATCGCCATTGGCTTCAACCACGGCCTCCAGACGACTTCGGAATCTCCTGAAACTCTTCTGGACGGTCTCCTTGTTTAAGCTGGTGAATGTTATCATCAGTTCATCTTTGGTGCTACAAAGAGTTTTGTTGGTCACTTGCTCAACTGCACCCCACACATAATAATCAAGTGGGTTGCAGTCTGGAGAGTTAGGTGGCCAGATGTTAGGGATGATATGGTCGCAGAAATCGTCTGATACACATGACTGCGTTCTCCTGTTTGTGTGGCATGGTGCAGAGTTCTGTTACCAGACATAGGCTCTTCCAGCAGCCACCTTTTTCACCCAGAGCAGCACTACTTGATGTAGGCCTCCGTGTTGAGTGAGAGGTCGTCTAGAAAGATGAATGGAGGCATAACGTCGCCATCACTTAGTGATTATTCCAAATACCATGATGTTGACTGGATGTTTGATTTCTATCACTCTCAATATTTGTCCTGAGATTGAAGTGTCTCCAGATTGACACCCAAACACACTGAAATGTTCGCATTGGAGCTTCCGGTGCGAGTCTCATACATGTTTGTGACAAATTGATTGACGAGGTAGTATTGAAGAATAGTACTAAACTATCACTGCGATCAACTCATAGGAAACCTGGAGAAAACCAGAATAAAGTTGGCTGGCTGACTGGCTGGAATCAAACATGAGCTTCGTAACACAAGCCACGAGCAGTTACGCTAATATGATTTCTTGCACCACAACAGAAATTATACA
>NW_026365859.1:0-212 GCF_001194135.2 Octopus bimaculoides | reverse complement strand
ATATATATATATATGTATTTGAAGAAATGGGGGAGAGAGAGAACGATTATCATTGATGATGAAATTAAGGAAACATTTTTCTTAAATGGGTGTGTGTCCTTTTCTTGAGGTTGGGTGCGCTCCCTATATATCTATCTATATATAATAATAATATTAATAATAATAATAATGTTAGGGACAAAATCCAAAATTACAGGTAAAAACTCAATTAA
>NW_026365858.1:1196-1790 GCF_001194135.2 Octopus bimaculoides | reverse complement strand
GTGTGTGTGTGTGTGTGTGTGTGTGTGTGTGTGTGTGTGTGTCTGCTCGCGCACGCACGTTGAATTGTCATATATGTAATATATCAATAAAACTGATGGCTTCTTTTTGTTGCTTTTTCTCTCGTTTTCGCATGACAGCAAGTTTAAGAGAAATTTTAATCTATTTGTTGAATCTCATTTACTAATTCCACAATTAAAGACTTAATGCCGGATATATATGTTGTAAAGAATATACATTTCTCTTTGATCTGCATTCCCAATTGTAGGAAATATAAAGTTATATTTGAGACAATTTTCCTGTATTTTTCGATTTTTTTTATGCATAAATGTTTAGAAGACTCAATAATGACGAGACAAAAAATACAAACAAGAATATTATTTCCTCCTTTCTTTATCGAGACTAAATTAATGACATATACGATTTATATATATATATATATGTGTATATATAAATACATACATATATATATATATACATATACATATATATATATATATATATACATATATATATATATCTGTGTATGTATATAGATAGATAGATGTTTCTATGAATGTGTGTGTGCATGCGTGTGTGTGTGTTTGTGTGTGTGT
>NW_026365858.1:0-878 GCF_001194135.2 Octopus bimaculoides | reverse complement strand
ATACGTATATATCTTCGTGAATGTGTGTTGAATGAGTTTTTGTGTTATATTTGTTCCACCACCACCACCACTGCTTGACAGCAGGCGTTGCTATTTTTACGTAGCTGCAAACTATTGCGGTTCGGCAAATGTATTCGACAGAATGAATGACTACTAGGCTTAGAAGTAAGCCCCCTAACATACCTGCAGTCTGGTTACTATATCAAATAGTGTTGCCATACCAACCAGTCTGCTTCATGCAGCTCTTTTCTGTTATTTAAAACTGGTCTCAGTTTGTTGGATAAGGCAGACTTCTGTGATTCTTAGATTGTCACTACTGTGCTGAGTGTCCCTGATGGATAACTTGAAATCCTGGGTCTGGCACTTCTTTGAGTGCTTTTTGATTGAATATATGTTAGTGAAAGAATAGATGTTTGTGCACATATATTCTTTAAATCGAACGTGCAGTTTACTGGAGATGTTCCCTATGTACATTGAGAGCACAACCAGGAAATTTCAATCAAAAAATCTCTTATAGAGACTCTACTTATCAACAAGCTAAGACCAGCCATAAACAACAAAAAGGAACTACATGAAGCACACTGGTTACTATATTAACGCCAGTCTGCAGCTGTTACCTTTCTCCCACACTCATCTGAGCAACGACCTTTTCCCACCCCTCGTTTTTCCACGTGTCCTGAAGAAAGGGTCATAGCCACAATATATAGAAATATAAGTAAAAAATACAACTTTCTCTGTTTTGTTTTGTTTTCCCATTCATAGTTTATATCATCTCGCATTGTTCCGGTCTTACCCAACAAGTCCCTTTAATATAACATCACACAATGCTTCACCAAACAAAACTACGCCATGTATATATATATATATATATATATATA
>NW_026365857.1:0-509 GCF_001194135.2 Octopus bimaculoides | reverse complement strand
GACTCTTGTAAATTAAGTACCAGTTGAGTAATGGAGTCGATGAAATCGACTTAGCCCCTCCCCACAAATTTTAAGCCGTGTGCCTATAGTAGAAAGGATTATTATTATTATTATTATTATTATTATTATTATTATTATTATTATTATTAAGAACATAGTGAAATTTAAAGGATATAAATTGATTTATTAATTAATTAACATTGCCTACAATTGTTTCAATTCATAATTGTTTCAAATAACATTGCAAGCAATATTGATTAATTAATTAATAAATTAATTTTTATCCATTCAATCTCTCCATATACTTACTTAATAATGATATTTGATATTTTTATGATATATTCATTGAAGAAATATCTCTTCAGAATATAATTTTTTAAGCCAGTGTAACTTGGATAAAACAACCGCTATAAGAGGTTTATCTCCATAGTTACTAATATATACTGTACATACATATATATGTGTGTGTGTGTATAAATATACGATATAAACACGTACACATACATATA
>NW_026365856.1:0-219 GCF_001194135.2 Octopus bimaculoides | reverse complement strand
TACATACATACGTACATACATACATACATACATACAGACATACGTACATAGACATATATTCATACATACATAAATACATACAAGCATGCATCTTTAATGTGTTTCAGTCATTAGACTGGGGCCATGCTGGTACACCGCCTTGAAGAACTTTTAGTCAAATGAAATCGACGCTAGTAATACACACACACACACACACACACACACACACACACACACACA
>NW_026365855.1:2810-3722 GCF_001194135.2 Octopus bimaculoides | reverse complement strand
TATAGATATGTTTAAATTTGTACTTTACAAAAATATAGAGTGACCCATAAAACTAATTTAAAATTGATTTTATCATAACTGAACACACACACACACATATCAAATAGTAAAATAAACCCCCCCAAAACAATGAATTTTGTATTAAGATCCGTTTCCTTCTACTTCAAATTTTTCAGAGAGTACGTTGTTATAAATTATGGCTTTGTCGTTGTTTGAAAACGTCCATTTATTGCTGTGTGCGTGTATATATGTATATATATATATATATATACACAGATATATGAAGCGATTATATCTATAGGCAGCGTGAAACGAAGTGTATGCGTGTAAGTTTGTAACGAAGCAGAGAGTGAAACAAGAATTTTATATGTACGTGTATGTATGTATGTATAGATATGTGTGTATATACACGTGAATAAACGAAGCCAGTGCGCGTAGAAGCAATGTGAAAGAAAAAGTGTATACATATATAGGCTTATATATATATATAGTATATATGTATATAAACAGCATGAACCTCTCTCTCTATATATACACATATATATATCGTTTGTAGAAAACAAATCCGGAGAATGAGCACTAGATCTTATGCCAACGGGTTTAGGGTGTGACGATACGCCGTTAGGCCAAACCCTTTATGGACGAGAGATCCAGTGTAACCTCATATATACACACACACACACACACACAATTACAACTGTGTGTGTATGTAGACAGCAGTATACGTGCATGTGTGCGTGTATGTAGACAGCAGTGTGCTTGTGTATATACTCTCTTTTTTACTTGTTTCAGTCATTTGACTGCGGCCATGCTGGAGCACCGCCTTTAGTCGAGCAAATCGATCCCAGGACTTATTCTTTGTAGGCCTAGTACTTATTCTATCGGTCTCTTTTTGCCGAACCGCTAAGTTAC
>NW_026365855.1:934-2203 GCF_001194135.2 Octopus bimaculoides | reverse complement strand
AGATTATGGCTGGGAGATAATTTACCCAAAGCAGCCATCTTCAGCTTCCACTATGTCCTCAAGATGGCTCCAGAACCCGGAATAGCATTGAGATAATTTACCCAAAGCAGCCATCTTCAGCTTCCACTATGTCCTCAAGATGGCTCCAGAACCCGGAATAGCATTGAGATAAGTTACCCAAAGCAGCCATCTTCAGCTTCCACTATGTCCTCAAGATGACTCCAGAACCCGGAATAGCATTCCTCAGTGTATCTCTGGAAAAGATCTTTGACACCTGCCTGATCTTGGCCACCAGCTCAGCCCTGTTGTTGCAGGCAGAACGGTTGGGTGTCTTTTTCAGCTGCACACCGTAAGTAATCCATGGGATTACAATCAGGGATTAGTAGGTCAGATATAGTCCCTTTAACTGCTGAAGGGTCAAAGATGGTGCCCCCCAACTTGCCCCACAATCCATTCACGAGATACTGCAAGGGATCAACCCTCAGAAAATTCCTGTTATTTTGTATTGCTTTAACTTCTCTGTTCAATTATTGGGCTGCACCCATATTTATTATATTTCAAGAGGTTCTACTGCAAAGTGTGTGTACACGTGGCATGATCTGTCGTTGAAAGGAGATGTTGATAACAGCAAACAGGTTCTTAATGAAATGACTGCATAAGAATTGTGTTTTGTGTGAATGAAATATATATGAAAGTCCTCATGAATAAAAACTACATACCCAGAATTGTTCTAGATGTCTAGAATGAGATTTGTCTGTTGCAAGAAAAGAATTAGCCAATGTGGGTGAGTGTGTATGCATGTGTGTTTTTCTGTGTATATGAATTGCATATACTTGCGTGTAAATCTATGTGTGTATATATGAGGGCACATGGCTTACTGGTTAGGCATACAGCTTAGTGTTTCAATTGCAATTTCATTCGTGGTTTCAATTTCTAGACCAGGTAGCGCGTTGTGTTCTTGAGCAAAACTCCTCGTCTCATTGCTCTGTGGTCACTTTGACACCTGACACGTGGTACACTGCACCTATTCAGATAATGTTAATTTGATGGACAGAGTGAGCTAATGCGCGACATGACATTTGATCACTATAAACATAGCATTTGTGCAGGTTTTTCAGCAAAAAGCTGAATGCTCAAACATTGTTGTAAGGATGGGAGCAACTAAAAGAGGTTAAGGCTAGGATTTGCACTCTGACCTTGTAAAACCCTTCCCGACAATGACTACTCAAAACAGACCCATGGACTGGAAGGTTGTCACCTGAGTGGTAC
>NW_026365855.1:0-355 GCF_001194135.2 Octopus bimaculoides | reverse complement strand
TAGAAGGTAGTTGCCTAAGGTATAATGCAGTACAACTGTTTTCTCTTCCTGGTGAAAAAAATGTATGTATGTGTGTGTTTGTATGTATGTATGTGTGTATTTGCATGTATGTGTTTATGTATGGGCGTGTGTTTGTGTATTTCTGAACTCAATGTACTTTTGCTTCCTGGTTGCTCTAACAGCCACCTGTGGGTGTGTGTGTATGTATGTGTGTAACACTGATCGTTCTAAATAAATGTGTAGACATGCAAACACCTGGGTGTGATTAGATCTGTCTGCATCCCCCACTAGATTTCCACACAGTGCTGCATGTTTGCGGCAGACACCTGCTACTATGAGGTGTCTCTCACCCACT
>NW_026365854.1:0-207 GCF_001194135.2 Octopus bimaculoides | reverse complement strand
CATATATACAAACATACACACACAAACGCACACATATACATGTATATATATGTATGTATGTTTATCTATATACATATATATAGTTATATATATATTTATATATATATATGTATGTATGTATTTATATATACAGGTATATACACATGCATATATACAGACATATATAAATAAATAAATATTTTCATATAAATATATATATATATATAT
>NW_026365853.1:0-279 GCF_001194135.2 Octopus bimaculoides | reverse complement strand
GATGATGATGATGATGATGATGATGATGATGATGATGATGATGATAAGGTAATGAATGTATGTGACAGAAAATTTAAGCTTCGGGAGACAAGTGTAACAGTGATACTGTTATGTATTCTGTTTCTTTACATCAATCAGGACTGATTGACTAGCAAAAGTACCATTTCCATGAGACTGTTTTGTAAATTACTTTGATAATACATCACCACAATCTCATTATCATATCTGAGGAATTTAAGCTATATATATATATATATATATATATATATATATTATATA
>NW_026365852.1:0-201 GCF_001194135.2 Octopus bimaculoides | reverse complement strand
TATGTATATATATAAGACAGGGGAGAACTGATGAAGGGATTGTTCTGTATGTTGCGCGCCTCGTTTCTATTAGTTTCTTTCGTTGTTCTAAAAAGTTCGTTCTCCATGTTTTTGTTTTCTTATTTTCACGTTTTTTTTTACATCCTGTACCCATGAATGTATGTATATATACTTATATATGTAGGTATGGACATATATATA
>NW_026365851.1:0-652 GCF_001194135.2 Octopus bimaculoides | reverse complement strand
ATATATCAAATGGATGTCATATAAACTTATTCTCTATATATAGAAAAGCAGGGTTTATTTTTCACACTAAAGTTTAGTATGAGACTTACCGAATGAAATCCGCTGTTACTATGTTGGTAAATTAATTAAATTGATTAGTTGAATTTACCAGATTACATAAGAAAGTTATCTTAGTACGGAACCTTTCCGTAACTAGTAAACATTTGACCGACTATAGGACACCGTCGTTTCTAGTTTATTATCCTTCTCAAGTAATTGTTTTCTTTTCTACTTCCAGCCACTGCGAAGTTGTACTTAACGCTATTCTTCTAATGTTTATTACTAGACCTAGTATGGAGAATTGTGAACATAAATAATAAACGATATGAAGTTGGTTACCACAGCATGTTCGGACGCATTCCTGTTACTTTTAGCGTCATAATATTGTTTATAATCTTAAACTCATCAAAACCACTGAGATTCGATCTGCTTATTTCTTTTAGTGCTTATGTTAGTATACTCATAACTGTATGTATATATATAAATACATATAAATATATATATATATACAGGTATATGTATATACGTATATATTTATATACATATATGTGCATACCTATTACATACAGATGCATATTTGTGTTTTGTTTTTGTGGGTATCCAAACGTATATA
>NW_026365850.1:0-445 GCF_001194135.2 Octopus bimaculoides | reverse complement strand
ACTCCAGTACGCAAGTGGTACTTAATTTATCGACTCCGAAAGGATGAAAGATAAAGTTGACCTTGGTGGAATTTGAACTCAGAACGTAGCGACGGGCGAAATGCCGCTAAGCATTTTGCCCGGCGTGCTAACGTTTCTGCCAGCTCGCCGCCTTATCGTACATAAATATTCTTTTCTACTCAAAGCACAAGGCCCAACATTTTTGGAGAGGGGGCCATTTGATTAGATCGATCCCAGTACACAGCTGGTAATTAATTTATCGACCCCGAAAGGAGGAAAGGCAAAGTCAACCTCGGTGGAATTTGAACTCAGAACATGAAGACAGATGAAATACTGCTAAGCATTTCGCCTGGTGTGCTAACGTTTCAGCCAGCTCGCCACCATTCGGAAGCTTGATATTCTTTTCTACTCAAAGCACAAGGCCCAACATTTTTGGAGAGGGGGC
>NW_026365849.1:0-252 GCF_001194135.2 Octopus bimaculoides | reverse complement strand
TAGATGTCCGACGTCGAAGGCTTGTCGATGACTCGACATCCCTTTCCACGGCAGCAAGGAGCTCTACCAATTCTCCTCTTAGCCCACCATTTTTTATTGCCACTGCTGGGGACGCTTTTCATTCTCTTTTAGTGTCTTTTCCGGAGTTGGTGGATATTACTTTCAAGCCGGTTAAACTTGTACATTCCACCCTCCATTATACCACGACGACTGGTCCTCCGGTTTTTTCTCGACCACGTCGCCTAGCGCCTG
>NW_026365847.1:0-254 GCF_001194135.2 Octopus bimaculoides | reverse complement strand
AACACTAGTATTTCCAGATTATCATTTAGGCATTTACTCACATAATCAAGTACATCAATTATAGTTGGTATATAGAAGCCGGTGATTTCGAAGCAGTTGTTCGTAACTATCCACCTTCTGTTGGATTTTTGAACAAATATTAACATCTACAGGGAAGCTGATCTTTATGACGATAAATTCTTGTCTCAAAGGACGGCATACGGTATGGTAAGGTTGCACTTGGCAGAAGTTGTGAGGGCAAAGTTTCACTAAAG
>NW_026365846.1:0-366 GCF_001194135.2 Octopus bimaculoides | reverse complement strand
CTCTTGTCAAAGAAAATATTTCTCCAGCGTTCGCTATTTTACCCTCGTTCATGATTATTTTCGTTCGGTTTTCTTGTATGTCTCCACTGTTCTGCTTTTGTTCCATCTTTAACCTTCCATAAATCCCAAATTTTATTTTGGTATTTGTGAGAGCAACTGCCTTCGAAGACTCATATTGTCGTTGAATGCTCGAAATGAGAAGTAGATTGGCAGCCGACAACTGATGAAGAGTCGTTCTTTACGTTATTTGGCCTGTTCTCCATTTGTTTCTCTCGTTGTTTGCGTATTCAATTCATTTGTTTTCATGTTGTTTATGTTTTTGACATGCTGTACCCCTATATGCATATATATATATATATATATATA
>NW_026365845.1:47782-49628 GCF_001194135.2 Octopus bimaculoides | reverse complement strand
ACTAGCAGTGAGCACTTTCACTTCTGACAGCTGATAGCATGACCAGTGCCGAGGTGTACCTTTTCATCCTTTCTGAGTCGATAAATTAAGTACCAGTTCAAATATTGGAGTCGATGTAATCGACTATCGATCTCCCCCAAAATTTCAGGCCTTGTATCTATAAGAGAAACGATCATTTAAGACGAATTAATATATTTTCTTAATCTTGTTATGTTGGTTTAATCTAAAAATTTACCATTATGATTTCGCTTCGAAGTAATTACATTAATATCGAGATATTCACATAATTCTATGATTTACAATATTATTATTAGTAATATTACCACCATAACAGCCTTACAGTAAATCTTTGTCAACTTACCGTATTCAAATATAAACAGCGACTCAGTGATCGGTAATTAATCACCCTAATTAATAATTTAATTGGAGCTTGGTTGAAGTGGTGTAGAAGTTATTTCCCTTTATATGATTGTATTTCTTCAATTCTCCAATAGATGTCTCTACTGACTGGTTGGACTTGTTTCTGTGTTATTCCTTCTGTCAAGAATTTCAATTTTGCATTTTTTTTGTTTGTTTGTTTTTTTGTAATTTTCACCTGATTATTTTAAGAAAGCTTACTTATATATACACATACGTCTCCATCCTGTACAATAACATAGTCTCTCATGGAAGAGAATCATTCAGTTTTGAACAACAAATGGGAGTATTATGTGACCAAAGACAAAGTCCTGGAAAGAGGCAACAGTTAAAGCATTGAATTGCTGTTCATAAGACATCTTCGATGTAAAGATGTGCAGCAAGAATGGAAGAGTGCTTTGTATGTGCCACTAGCACCGGAAGACTTATTGAAGCAAGCGAAAGAGAAATCGGGATGGCACCTGTGCCCAGCGTCGCCTTTCTGGCACTTGTGCCCGTGACATGTGTAAGGATTTTCGAGCGAGATCGTTGCCAGTGCCCCTGGACTGGCTCTTGTACGGGTGGCACATAAAATACACCATTTTGAGCGTGGCCGTTGCCAGTACCGCCTGACTGGCCTTCGTGCGGGTGACACGTAAAAGCACCCACTACACACTCGCAGTGGTTGGCGTTAGGAAGGGCATACAGCTGTAGAAACCTTGGTAAATCAGATTGGAGCCTGGTGTAGCCATCTGGTTTCACCAGTCCTCAGTCAAATCGTCCAACCCATGCTAGCATGGAAAGCGGACGTTAAACGATGATGAGCACTGACAGTCACCAACTGCCTTGTAAGAGAATACACCCCACAACTGAGGGTAGGGAAGAAGTATTGACGGGGTGTCACATTGTGCCAGTTGAGAAATTTAAGGTATAGAGGAGACAGTGCTTCTTTTTCTGTGGTACCATCACCTGTGCTATTTACATAGCACTGTGACCAGTGCTTTTTATATGGGTTCAGCACCAGGGCCCCTTTATATGGCTGAAGCATCAACCTTTTCTGCTGGCACCAGCCCCAGTGATTTTTGTGACAACACCGACAGGGTCACCAGGCACCTTGCAAGACAAAATAGCCCACAACTGGATGGGAGGAAAATAGTATTGAAGGAGTGTGACTTTGCACTAGTTGAGAGGTTTAAGGTAGAAAGGGGACAGTGTCTAGATATACAGGGTGTCCACAAAGTCTGGGTACATGGAGTAAATAAAATCATAACATTAACAATTAAATATAAGAAATAATAATTTATTAAAGTATGTGTTAATCCCCATGTGGGTACATGGAGTAAATAAAATCATAACATTAACAATTAAATATAAGAAATAATAATTTCTTAAAGTATGTGTTAATCCCCATGTGGGTACATAGAGTAAATAAAATCATATCATAAACAAT
>NW_026365845.1:44872-47411 GCF_001194135.2 Octopus bimaculoides | reverse complement strand
AAATATAAGAAATAATAATTTCTTAAAGTATGTGTTAATCCCCATGTGGGTACATAGAGTAAATAAAATCATAACATTAACAATTAAATATAAGAAATAATAATTTCTTAAAGTATGTGTTAATCCCCATGTGGGTACATAGAGTAAATAAAATCATATCATAAACAATCAAATACAAGAAATAATAATTTCTTAAAGCATGTGTTAATCCTCATGTACCCAGACTTTGTGGACACCCTGTAGAGTAAAAAAAAAAAAAACAAGCACAAAATGGTGACAGTCTAACTTTTTATTCATTATTCTTTTTTAACGAATACAAATTCCTCAAAGTCCAAAAGCAGGCATTTTTATTAATGAAGTTATCTCTGAGTCAATATTTTGACGGATGATCACAAATTTGAAGTTGACATTGATGGAATCGAAGTTGACGAAGGGAAAAACCCTATGTTTTAGCAGATAAAATAGTCTTAATTGTTATGTTTTAATAAATTCTGACATTGATAGAGTTACACATACATGTGAATATCCACGTGTATACGATAGATGTTACATTGACATGGCTTCTCCCCTGTTGGTATTCATTCATGTAGAGTTAAGTTAGGTCTATGAGAGCATGATTTACCTCAGATATGACCATGACATAGGTTCTCTCTGGTATGAATATCTTCATGTATAGTTAAAACACCATTTTTGAGGAGCTACAAACTTGTGAAAAGAGGCCAACTGGAAATCCCTGCGAGAGACCTTGCTGAGTGCTACAGACCAAATCTGTGGTTGATGCAAAGTCCCTTCTAGACCTAGGATAATGTGGTGGTGGAGCAATACTGTAGACAGGGCCATTAGAGCAAAGAAACAGGGTGGGAGCGGCAGGGATCTGTATTAGATAGCCAGAAGGAAAGTAGGAGACAGATATATCTAGCCAAGGGAGATGCAGGAAAGAAGTTTGCTTATGTTCAGTGACATGAGGACCTGGCACATAAAAAAGCACCATTTGAGCGCGATCGTTTCCAGCTTCACCTTACTGGCACTTGTGCCGGTGGCATGTGAATAAAACAGTGGACTGACTCCGGTGCAGGTGGCACATAAAAAACACCATTTGAGTGTGGCCGTTGCCAGTACCGCCGGACTGGCCCTCGTGCCAGTGGCACGTAAAAGCACCCACTACACTCTCGGAGTGGTTGGCATTAGGAAGGGCATCCAGATGTAGAAACTCTGCCAAATCAGATTGGAGCCAGGTATTACAGTGTTATGGTTTCTCACCTGTATGAATACGTTTGTGCCTTTCCATGTTACTAGCTGCAGAAAATGCTTCACCACAGGTGTCACAATGATAAGGCTTCTATTTTGCATGAATGCGCTGGTGTCTAGTTAAGCCACCCTTTTGAGAAAATGATTTACCACAGATATCACAGTGATGTGGTTTCTCTCCTGTATGAACATACCTGTGTTTAGTCAAGGTACTCATTTCAGAGAATGAATTACCACAGATATCACACTGATATGGTTTTTCCCCAGTATGAACACGTCTGTGACCAGTCAAGGTACCTCTTTGAGAAAACGACTTACCACAGATATCACAATGATATGGTTTCTCCCCTGTATGAATACGTTTGTGTATGGTCCAGGGAGTATTAGAAGAGAATGATTTACCACAGATATCACAATGATATGGCTTCTCACCTGTATGAATACGTATGTGACTAGTTAAAGAGTTATTTACAGAAAATGATTCACCACAGATATCACAACGATATGGTTTCTCCCCGGTATGAACACGTTTGTGCATAGTCAAGTTACTCTTTTCAGAAAATGATTTATCACAGATGTTACATTGATATAACCTCTCACCTGTATGAATGCGTTTGTGTTTATTCAAGTCACTACAACAAAAGAAAGATTTACCACAGATATCACAGCGATATGGTTTTTCCCCTGTATGTATACGTTTGTGCCTAGTCAAGTAACTGTTTACAGAATATGATTTACCACAGATATTACAATGATATGGTTTCTCACCTGTGTGTATACGTTTGTGCGATTTCAACTGACTAGCTTCACAAAATGATTTACCACAGATATTGCAATGATATGGTTTTTCTCCTGTATGTGTACGTCTGTGCCTAGTTAACTTACTATTGCGAGGGAATGATTTACCACAGGTAATACAATGAAATGGCCTCTCACCTGTATCGGAGGTTTTTTTAGTCACATTATTCATTATGAGAGAATAATTAGTCGTACATATCACAATGATAATGAATTTTTCATTTCTATGAATATGTTTGGGTGAAATTGAATCACAATTTCCAGAGAATAATTTAATGCTGTGTTTCTTTCATTTGTGATCTTACTTCATATCTAAAACTGCAGATGGAAACTGTCAACTCTTTGGTAAAGTTTATCCAAGCTTAATTAACCTGTAAAGCAGTCATCTCTTCTACATTCCAGAGAGCAAAGACAAGAAAATATTTCGCTGTCGTCTTTCAGAGATTATATTTTTGTAAAGAAGTTGATGTATTCATGAATGCTCCTTATAAAT